>NW_027331944.1:4410671-4710671 GCF_048418815.1 Hemitrygon akajei | reverse complement strand
CTCTTGACGGTTTCCGATCAGACGAAAGACTCCGCAGTAACGTCTCTGGCACTGAGTTTTTCTCTGTGGCTCGGACGCAAAGGGGACGAAGAGGCAAGCTGTAGTGATGGGGGATTCAGTGGTTGGGGAACACACAGCAGATTGGTGTGGGCGGTACTAGATCTCCTGCAGGAGAATAAGATTCCACACTGGATCTCCAGTTGGGAAATGGGACAGGGTGGGTGACGGGGTCTAGTACAGGGGGACACTTTTCATCGAGTGACCAGAACGCCATCAATTTCAGGACTAGGTAGCGGAGGGTAGGACTGGCACTCGAGTTGGAGACAGGACAACGTTGATGGTATCGTAAAGGCGTTGGAATGGGTACAGGACAGGTTGTTTGCTGGCATTGATCCGGGTGGAACTGGATGGGTACAGGACAGGTTGTTTGCTGGCATAGATCCGGGTGGAATTGGAGATCTTCTACAGGGAAATTGTGACGCTAGTGAATTCGCATCAGGGTCTCCCACCCTCTCCGATCCCGTGGACACAGACTGCCCACCGAGGGGAACGTGAACCCCAGGGTGAGAGCGCCTGGTTTACATGTTCCCCTCAGGATTAGCGGTAAGGATAACGAGTTCGGGGAACACGGGCTACCGAGAGATACTGAGGCCCCGGTTCAGAGGAAGAAGGAAGCGGAGAGGCAGGACCTGATTGCTGCCTGGTTCACGCGGCAGTCAGGGCAGTGGACACCAATACAAACCGGACGGGTCGCACTACAAAAAGGGATCAATATGCTTCAAGGCAGGTTTGCTAGAGCTGCTGGGAATAGATTAAACTGATATAACAGGGGCTGGGAAGAGGGAGGAGCAAAACAGGACCTCAAGGGTAGTAACCTCGGGATGACTAGCTGAATCACGCGGCAATGAGGATAGGAACATAATGAGGTCGCCACCTCTTCTGGGACAGGGGGTTCTCTACAAAGTGTCGAGTCGCACTTGAATCAAAGGGGGACAAATATTCCTGCGGGCAGATGTTGGCAGCGGTTTAATCAAATACGGCAGAAGGTTGGGAAACAGTATAATGGTGCTGAGGATGAGCCAGCAGGATTACAAGCAGATGATGGATGTGAAATGAATTTAAGGAATGACAAGCCAATGGTTGGATTGAAAAGCAGAGAGAGCAAAGTGTTAAATTGTACCTCTGAAGCAAATTTCAAAAGGTCGAAGAGCGCACGACTTCAGGTGCTGTACTTACATTGTTATGAGTGATGAACAGATCTGATGGACAATGGGGTGTAGAGTTACCCATCCCCCTCCCGGGAACCGCTAACGATTACTGTTGCTATGCTGCTCATGAGAGAGAGACGAAAACAGGCAAAACATCTGCGACAGATGAGAGAGAGAAGGAGATTGTTTGACTGTGTTGTGACTCTTGCTGGATTATCTACCTCAGCACACATGAACTGAACTGAACTTTATTCTTTTCTATGACAATTTATTTACCCCTGGACATCGATAGAGCTTGTTTATTATTGCTTATTATTATTCACACACTTTTACGTTTATCATTGCTAACCTGTGTTATATGTATATTTGCATTGTTGATACTGTTTTACTTAATTTTACTAATAAACACTTCTGAAAATAGTACCACAAGACTCCAACGGATATTTCTTTCTCTGCTGGTCTGACTCCAAGTTACGTGGTACGTAACAAATTGGGGCCTCGTTTTCCGGGATCTGATTGCCAAATTCGGGGGTCAGTTAATCGGGATAAATGTCCCTCATCTAATCTGGTTGTGTGGATAACAAGAGGGGAAACCAGAAGAAATGGAAATTGAGAAATGTTTAAAAGAACCGACTACGGGGGCATTAGAGGATGCCAGAAAGTTGTAATTGGTGAGTGTTGCGAGACGATTGAAACTCTGGGCGGTGAAACCGACGATGAGAATGTTGGAAATACAGAGATCAATAGCTGAGTATTATGTATCCCAAGCTGTGTTTCCGTCTGATGCATTGGACCTGTTTCCTGAGAGGAAACCAGCCGAGGATGAGGTTCAGTTAGAGATGGAACGATTAAGGTTGGCTGAGGAGGACAAGAAGAGAGAGCAGGAGCTCCGGATAAGGAAGCTGGAGTGGGAGGAGGCAGAAAGACAGCGGCAGTTTGTGAGGGAGAGATGGCAACGTGTGTATAGCGGGGCAGATCGTGAGGAAAAGTTTAATGTTAGTAAGGAGTTTAGGTTAGTACCTCCGTTCGAGGAGACGCACATTGATCGGTACTTGTTGCATTTTGAAAAAGTGGCCGTGAATCAGAAGTGGCCCAGAGATAAGGGTGTGGCGTTGTTACAAAGTGTATTTAAAGGGAAAGCTCAACGAGCAAATGCGGCGTTGCGTGAGGAGGTTGCAGAGGATTATGAGGAAGTAGAAAGTACAAAGTTTGCATACGAGAAGGGTGTGTACTTTGATCGCTGGTGCGAAGCTGAAGGGGTTGGAGGAGGATTTCTGTCGTTTAAGAGAGTTGATTCTGATCGACGAATTTAAAGGATGTGTTTCGGATAATATCCGGACATACCTGAACGAGATTAGGAATAAGTCTACATCAGAATCTGCCAAGTTAGCAGAAGAATACGCCTTAATCCACGAGACAAAGATTCCCCAAAATAAGAGTTACCAGAGAGGCAGTAGGCCCCAGAGAAATCCCACCGTCTAAGGTAGAGGATCAGAGGGAACTAGTGGAAAAGGAGAGGAGGTGGAAAAGCAGGCTGGCAGGAAGGTTCCTAGCATTACGGTTTATATTTGTGGGAAAGCTGGTCATATCGCATCTAAGTGCTTTGCTCCGAAGAAGGAGACAGGGAAAAGGAAAGCAGCGATCCCGACAGGTTGCATTGAGCCGGTCGGCAGGTCGGTGAGGAAGGAGAAGCTAGATAGAGCGCGAGAAGTTTATCTCGGAAGGGACGGTGTCTGTGAAGGAGGGTGAAACCCAGTTCCAGAGCGAATCCGGAGACATACTGGGGCTGGTCAGTCATTGATTTTAAGCAAGGTGTTAGATTTTGGTCCTGAGATTGAAACGGGAGTGGTTGTGTTAAGAGGTATCGGAAAGGGGACTGAAGCCGTACCTTTGCACAGGATATTTTTGAAATGTGACCTGGTATCTGGACCAGTCGAAATAGCGGTGCGGTCGAAGCTACCGATGGACGGTGTGGACGTCCTACTTGGTAATGATCTGGCAGCTGGTGACGTGTATTCAGCAGTGAAATTAACAAGCAAGACTGTAAGTGCTGAGGACCCGCTCCTGGAAAATTATCCCGCATGCGCAATCACTCGCATTATGTCCAGAAAGGTGGCTGAGAAAGAAGCCAGTTTACATGAGTCCAGTGTTGATTTAGCGGAGACGTTTTTACCGACCCTATACCGAGAGGGGTTACAGAGTGGTAAAACGGAGAATAGTGGAGTGAAGAAAACTAAGGGAGATGAGGCAGATTTAGTGTTGTCAAGGAACGAAATTTTGAACCCTGCCCTTAAGATACGCCTAGGTCGACATTTAGGGGTGAGGAAGGATGTTATGGAGGCACAGAGTCAAGGTGAGAAACAGATGGGGCAATCAGAAGGTCTAGGGTTGGACACGGATGATCTGTCTGGCTTGACAAAGCTGTTTTCAGTTGAAGAGTTTAAGTGTTTTCCCGATGATATAAGGGCAGTCCTACATGAGAAGGATGCTGCTACCTTGCGGGGGTCTTCTGGGATAGCAGACGAGGTTGTTTAAACCCGCAAGGATGAGTTTACTCCGAAGGTGAGTTGTCCAGAGAGTAACCGGGAGGATTAGGGCAACTCAGAATTTGAAATGAGGACTTTTATTGAAAGCCTAGAAGAGGCAGATGTCCCGTTTGCTTCTGTTCAAGATGTGAAGGATGTGAAGTCACAGGGTACTGAACCTTGTGATGAAGCTCAGAAACGATCTTAGGTACCTGACTTCGTTAAAAAGGATGGCAGTCTTTTTGGGTCAGATGGGCTTGGTTCAGTGAAGAAAGGGTTAACCTTGGACCTGCTGGAGAGTGGGATTTCTCAGCTGTTTGTGTTAGGTGTGTTAAAAGGTAATGGGCAGGTGAAAGCTGGTGATGTGAATATTATTGGAGGGAAAAGGTAAAGTATTCTTCCTAAACTTTTGAATAAACGCAATTTAAAGTCGGGTTTGGTTTAAATATTGTTGATGAAAGGGAAAGGACCGTTAACTGAACAGTGGCTTGTTAACAAAGTGGCTGCGAGTCAGTTACAGTTTGTTTTGGAATTTAAGGATAAACAACTTGATGTTGTTCAAGGATGTGATTTGGAGAGACAGAACCTAAAGTATTGTTTTGACAAAGAGGGATCACCTGCTAATGTTAAATTGGAAACTAACAGAATTAAAGATCCTGAAGATAAAATTAACGACCTGCTTAAAATTAGTGAATTGTGTGGAAGATCTGAAAATGGGCTTAGTTTGGAAAACATTGGTGATGAGATAACCATTGTGAAAGGACTCTGTGAAGGCCTATTCCACACTGATGAGCAAACTAACCACGTGAGAGTTAAGTGGAAAAGGGGCAAAGGTTAACCAAATGCCAGTTTCAAAAACAGGATCTGGTTTTGCGGGAAATTGATTTTTTTTTTTGGACAAAGTATGTGAAAGATAAAAACACCATGGGAAATTGATTGTTTGAATGTTAAGTTTAAAAGTAAAATAGAGATTAGTATTCGCACAAACTTCTGGAATGCACAACAGTATAATCAAAAATGTATTTTTTCATATTTTGTCATATACGCTAATCTAAGAACACGACCCCTTGGCATTTTATTTGACTAACATGAAAAAGTAAAAGCAGGCTGTTATTAAGTTGCAGTCTGTTGTTACAGGATTTTGATATTAAAATACAATATGTAAAGGGGAGTAATAATATAATTGCTGATTTGTTTATCTAGAAGTTAATTTGACCGTGTATCTGTATTATTCTTGTAGTTAAGAGAACTTCTGTATTTTGTTAAAATCTGTAATACAGTAATACAGTAATATGCCTTGGTGAAAATTCCTGGAGGGATGGGGCTGTTATGAGTGATGAAAAGATCTGATGGACAATGGGGTTCAGAGATACCCATCCCCCCCTGAGAACCAAGAACTATTGCTGTTGCTATGCAGCTCATGAGAGAGACAGACGAAAAGAGGCAAAACAACTGCAACAAATAAGTGGGAGAAGGAGTTTGTATGACTGCGTTGTGACTCTTCCTGGATTATTTACTTTTTCGCTGCACGGACAGTGTTTTGTTCGTTAACATTCCTCAGTGGACTGCAGGAGTGGCATGATTTGATGGACGCAGTCATTCAGAATTGATTGATAGCTGAGACCCCTTTGGTAGGGATAAAAGACAGGACTGGAGAGACACCCGACTGAAACACCAGTGGACACTGACCAGTCTGGTAAACCTCACAGAAAGGTGGGGGCTGCGGAGACCGAACCAGGAGATAGGTCAGTAAGGAAATCAGTGTTATAGCAGGGCCGGTGGGGACTTGTGTGTGTGTCCACTCATGCCAGAGTGACGAGTCCACCACAGAAGGACAGTCTAGCTGAAGGACGGAGGGGATTAAAGCTGAATGATCACCACAACGGTTCGACGGATTAAGAAAGTAATAAAACGTCTGCTTGTTGCTGCAGCTGTTCCATCTCGCTCGCTCTCCATCTCTCTCTCTCGCTCTCTCTCTCTCTCTCTCTCTCTCTCTCTCTCTCTCTCTCTCTCTCTCTCTCTCTCTCTCTCTCTCTCTCTCTCTCTCTCTCTCTCTCTCTCTCTCTCTCTCTCTCCATCGATTACAACACAGCAACCACATCTACCTCATGAACTGAACTGAACTTTATTCTTTTCTATGACAATTTATTTACCCCTGGACATCGATAGAGCTTGTTTATTATTGCTTATTATTATTATTGCCTACACTATTAGGTTTATTATTGCTAACCTGTTAAAAGTATATTTGCATTGTTGCTACTATCTTGCTTATTTTTACTAATAAACACTTTTGAAAATAGTACCACCAGACTCCAACGAATATTTCATCCTCTGCTGGTTTGACACCCAGTTACGTGGTACGTAACAATTGGGGCCTCGTTTTCCGGGAAATGATTGCCAAATTGGGGGGCCAGTGAATCGGGATAAAATTCCCTTATCTGATCTGGTTGTGTGGATAACCAGACGGGAAACCAGCAGAGATAGAAATTGAGAAATGTTTAAAAGAACCGACTACGGGGGCATTAGAGGATGCCAGAAAGTTGGAATTGGTGAGTGCTGCGAGACGATTGAATCTCTCGGCGGTGAAACCGACGATGAGAAAGTTGGAAATACAGAGAGCAATAGCTGAGTATTATGTATCCCAAGCTGTGTTTCCGTCTGATGCATTGGACCTGTTTCCTGAGAGGAAACCAGCCGAGGATGAGGTTCAGTTAGAGATGGAATGATTACGGTTGGCTGAGGAGGACAAGAAGAGAGAGCATGAGCTCCGGATAAGGAAGCTGGAGTGGGAGGAGGCAGAAAGACAGCGGCAGTTTGAGAGGGAGCGATGGCAACGTGTGGATAGCGGGGCAGACCGTGAGGAAAAGTTTAATGTTAGTAAGGAGTTTAGGTTAGTACCTCCGTTCGAGGAGACGCACATTGATCGGTACTGCTTGCATTTTGAAAAAGTGGCCGTGAATCAGAAGTGGCCCAGAGATAAGGGTGTGGCGTTGTTACAAAGTGTATTTAAAGGGAAAGCTCAACGAGCAAATGCGGCGTTGCGTGAGGAGGTTGCAGAGGATTATGAGGAAGTAGAAAGTACAAAGTTTGCATCCGAGAAGGGTGTGTACTCTGATCGCTGGTGCGAAGCTGAAGCGCTTGGAGGAGGATTTCTGTCTTTTTTTTTTAATTAGTTTTTCAAAACATTTTACAAAATTAAAAACCCCAAATCCCAATGAGGAGCATTAATACAGTGTAAGATTAAGCATACAATAACAATATGCTACAAAGGAAGAGAATTTAACAAAAAAGCACCTAAATTATGGACAAGTGAGCTTAGTGTCCTCCCCAAGCCCCACAACACAAGAAAAAAACAACAACAACTCCAGACCAACCACCACACAGTGTACAGAGCATAAGTCCGGACAGTCAAACTCCCAGACTGTGAATACACTTAGCAACAGAGGATAATAATGCGTACTACCAGAAAAAAAAGGGAGCTGAAAGCAAGGGACCGAAAAGAAGAGAAAAAAAAAGGAAAAAAAAACCCTAGTCAAGAGGAAGGTTATGAAAGTACTCGATAACAGGTCCCCAGACCTTATCGAACTTTAGATCCGAATTAAGAACTAAATAATTAATTTTTTCGAGGTCCAAGCAGGCCATAATGTCGTTAGGCCATTGCGCATGAGTGGGCGGGGCAACATCTCTCCATTTAAGCAGGATCAAGCGTCTCGCCAGGAGAGAGGCAAAGGATAGTACTCGGCATTTGGTCGGACCCAGACATAAATCTGTCTCGCCCCAAAAACCGAACAGAGCAATTAAGGGGTTTGCTTCTAGGTGCTGATTCAGAATACCCGATAATGTAGTGAAGACATCTTTCCAGAATTTCTCCAAGCTAGGACAGAACCAGTACATATGGATGAGAGAGACCACGCCCTTCTTGCATTTATCACAGAGTGGACTAATGCCAGGGTAGAATCGAGATAGTTTAAATTTAGACTTATGGGCTCTATGAACAATCTTAAACTGTAAGAGGCAATGGCGAGCACAAAGGGAGGTTGAGTTAACCGATTTGAGAACTGAGTCCCAGCTCTCCTCGGATAAGGAGATATTTAAATCCTGCTCCCAGGCCATTTTAATTTTATCCACAGGTGCCCGTCGTAAGGCTGCTAGTTTATCTTGGATAATTGAAATTAAACCTTTACCTAGTGGATTAATGGAACGAAATAGGTCCATAGCATTTTTCTCAGGCATTTCAGGAAAGTTAGGAATTAAAGCAGCAGTAAAGTGTCGAATTTGGAGATATCTGAAAAAGTGAGCGTTGGGCAGGTTGAACTTAACGGAGAGCTGCTGAAAAGAAGCGAAGCGATTATCAATGAAGAGATCTTCAAAATGTCTAATGCCCTTCCTATACCAAACATGGAATGCTGAATCGTACGTAGTAGGTAAAAAAAAAAAAAGGTGATTATGTGCGACAGGGCTAGAAACGGAAAACCCCTGGAAACCATAGCATTTCCTGAACTGAGCCCATATACGCAAAGTGTGTCTAACCAGAGGATTAGCTATTGATCTGGGCAGACTGCTAGGGAGTGCAGAGCCAAAAAGTGCAGATATAGATAATTCTTTAGTGGAGCTCAACTCCATTGCTACCCAGTTAGGGCACTCGGGTTGACCGTGGAAGAAAGACCAGAAGGCAGCACAACGTATATTAGCTGCCCAGTAATATAAGCGAAAGTTAGGTAAAGCCATGCCACCCTCTTTTTTAGATTTTTGGAGGTGGATTTTATTAATTCTAGAGCGCTTATTCTGCCACAGATATGACAAAATAATAGAGTCTAAGGAATCAAAAAAAGATTTAGGAATAAAAATTGGGATAGATTGAAATAAGTATAAAAACTTGGGGAGAACATACATTTGAACATTAATACGACCTACCAAGGACATAGATAGAGGTGACCATTGTACCAGACTCTGTTTTATAGCATATGAAAGATAGACAAAGTTTTCACGAAAGAGATCTTTAAACTTCCTTGTGACTGTAATTCCAAGATAAGTAAATTGATTATGGACTACTTTAAAAGGGAGTTCACGAAATATTAGTTCTTGTGCTTCTTTATTAATTGGGAAAAGTTCACTCTTATGTAAGTTGAGTTAGATAGATAGATAGATAGATACTTTATTCATCCCCATGGGGAAATTCAACTTTTTTCTAATGTCCCATACACTTGTTGTAGCAAAACTAATTACATACAATACTTAACTCAGTAAAGAATATGATATGCATCTAAATCACTATCTCAAAAAGCATTAATAATAGCTTTTAAAAAGTTCTTAAGTCCTGGCGGTAGAATTGTAAAGCCTAATGGCATTGGGGAGTATTGACCTCTTCATCCTGTCTGAGGAGCATTGCATCGATAGTAACCTGTCGCTGAAACTGCTTCTCTGTCTCTGGATGGTGCTATGTAGAGGATGTTCAGAGTTATCCATAATTGACCGTAGCCTACTCAGCGCCCTTCGCTCAGCTACCGATGTTAAACTCTCCAGTACTTTGCCCACGACAGAACCCGCCTTCCTTACCAGCTTATTAAGACGTGAGGCGTCCCTCTTCTTAATGCTTCCTACCCAACACGCCACCACAAAGAAGAGGGCGCTCTCCACAACTGACCTCTAGAATATCTTCAGCATCTCACTACAGACATTAAATGACGCCAACCTTCTTAGGAAGTACAGTCGACTCTGTGCCTTCCTGTTTATAGCCAGAGATCTGGCTAAACTGGTCAAGAAGTGAAAACATTAGAGGTAAGGATGTAGACGGATTTGAGAGAAAGAGTAATAAGTCATCAGCATAGAGAGAAACTATATGCCCAACACCCCCTCTCCAAATCCCGGTCAATTCAGGACAATTTCGAAATGCTATCGCCAGAGGTTCTATAGCCAAATCAAAGAGAAAGGGACTTAAGGGGCATCCCTGACGGCTGCCACGTTTGAGATTAAATACTTGGGATTTCTGAAAATTAGTTAGAACAGAAGCAGTAGGACACAGGTACAGCAATTGGATCCAAGAGATGAAACTTTGGCCGAGGTCAAATTTTTCTAAGACTGCAAAAAGGTAGTTCCACTCTAGACGATCAAATGCTTTCTCCGCATCAAGGGAGATAACACATTCAGGAGTCCCAGTTGGAACTGAGTATAAAATATTAAGTAGACGCCGAATGTTAAAAAAAGGGAGACGGTTTTTAATAAAGCCTGTTTGGTCATCAGAGATAATGGAGGGAATAACGGTTTCTAATCTATGAGCCAACACTTTAGCTAAGATCTTTACATCAACATTGAGCAGAGAGATCGGCCTGTACGAGAAACACTCTGTTGGGTCTTTGCCCTTTTTAAAAAGAAGAATAATAGATGCCTCATTGAAAGAGGGTGGCAATTTGCCGTAATTAAACGAGTCAGATAATACTGAAAGTAACTGAGGAGAAAGAACTGAAGAGAATGATTTATAAAATTCCACAGGGAACCCATCAGGTCCAGGAGATTTCCCTGAGGACAGTGCAGAAATTGCAAAAGATATTTCTTCTGGTGATATAGGCGCATTGAGTTTGGCTTTGAAATCAGATGAAAGTGAGGGGATATTCAGATTCTGTAAAAATTGATCCACAGAGATATTGTCATTCAGAGATTCAGAGGAATAAAGCCGAGAATAACAATTTTTAAATGCGTCATTAATTTCTAAATGATCCGATGCAAAGTCTCCGTTCTCCTTCCGGATCTTTGTAATCTGTTGTTTGGCTTTGGAACGCCTCAGCTGATTGGCTAGGAATTTACCAGACTTATCCCCATGAATGTAAAAGCGGCTTTTGCTTTCGAGAAGTTGGCGTTCGACAGGTTGAGTGGACAGAAGATTAAATTTAGTTTGGATTTCAACGCGCTTCTTGTATAATTCAGGGTTCTTAGTTTGGGCATATATTTGATCCAAATCTTTAATCTGGTTAATGAGGTCTGATCGATCTGCACGGGATCGTCTATTGAGATTTGCTATGTAAGAGATTATTTGACCCCTCAGATATGCTTTCATGGCATCCCAGACAATCTGGGATGGTACTTCAGGTGATGTATTAGTGTTAAAATAAAAGGTTATCTGATCCTTAATAAATTTTACGAAATCATCATCCGATAATAAAGTTGAATCGAACCGCCAGTGTTTGTTCCTCTGAGGGAGACCAGGAAAGTTCAGAGAGAGGGTAATAGGGGCATGGTCAGAAATCAGTATACTCTGATGGTCACAAGAGTGGGCAAATGGGATAAGTTGGTTATCGAGTAAGAAATAGTCAATTCTAGTGAAAGTATGGTGAACATGTGAGAAAAAAGAATAATCTCTCTCCGTAGGATGGAGGAAACGCCATATATCAGAGATACCAAAATTAGAAAGAAACGATTGAATAGCTAAGGCAGATTTAGTAGGTGATCTGGTAACAGAGGACGATCGGTCCAGTTTAGGATCCAACCAACAATTGAAGTCACCACCCAATATAAGAGAGTATGAGTTTAAGTCTGGTAGTGAGGAAAAAAAAACGTTCAAAAAAGTTAACATCATCAAAGTTGGGGGCATACAGGTTTGCTAGTGCAACTTTAGTGTTATATAGTTTACCAGAAACAATAATAAAACGGCCATTTGTATCAGATATTTTATTATGGAGTTCAAAAGGAATATTTGAGTTAATAAGAATGGAAACTCCCCTAGCTTTAGCGGCAAAGGATGAATGAAAATGCTGACCCGCCCACTTTGACAGAAGCCCGGAGTTATCAAAACAACGAATATGAGTTTCTTGGAGGAAAGCAATGTCAGCTTTGAATTGTTTAATATGTGAGAATACCTTCCTCCTTTTAACAGGGTGGTTCAATCCCTTTACATTCCAGCTCACGAATTTAAGTGCACTAGCCATTATCAATTACTAATGCATAAAAGGCAGCAGGCATATAAAAAGTCAAGCAGTACAATAGCAGTCTGGGAGCAGAGATGTAAACTTAGATTCGTTAGGTCAAAGTATAAACATGTCCTAAGCAATAAAGAGATGTTGGAACTGGAAAATCCACCCCACCCGCACAACCCAAAACTAGACGGCTACCAAAACTAGTAGCTAGCTCTACCAAAAAAATTAACCCAAATACAACTTCCAGATCTGTGTCATTAACAACAGTTCCGTATAAATACTATAGCAAATAGTAACTAGTTTATGCACTAGAAAACATAACTACAGATTAGAACACCTTCAGCAGAAATATAAAACTTAATACAGAGAAAATCAGAAGAAAACCAAAACTAACCTACCCGCGAAAAATTATAGAAGAATAAAGTAAGAGAAAGGGGAAAAAAAAGGTAAGAAAGAAAAAGAAAAAAGAAGAGGAAGGGGAAAATTATAAATTCAAGACGAGTATTTATCAACCATTTACAGAGAAGGGAGAAAAAATTCAGAGATTAGAAAAAAGAGGTGAAGAAAAGAAAAAGATAAAATAAATAAATATTTAAAAACAAAGGAAAAATAAATCAGCAGTTGAACTGTGAACCGACAAACAGGGAGGCCTTCACTAAAGACTTCGAACCTCCAAAACAAGTTAGAGTTAGTTGTAGAACTCTGTAGGTACAGTTATACAAGAATAAAAATAGATTACACACACACCCAAATCCCGGGAGAGATTGTCAACAGCCCTTAAAGTTTCAATGAATAATGTCTGAGTGATTCAAGTGAATTCCGAGTCCAGCGAAAGTAATTTTACTACGAGGAGTACTTATCCACCATTTTAGGAGGTTCGATCAGATTCCGAAGATGACTGGATAGCCGGAAGACTTGCCACAAACTCTTCAGCTTCCTTCGCTGATTTGAACCACTTGCATTTCCCGGTATTAAGCTTGATTCGTAGATCGGCAGGATTACGAAGGGAAGGTTTGAAACCACGATCAAAAAGCACTTACATTGCGCCTTTAAACTCAGCGCGCATCTTTAAGGTCTGGGGTGCAAAATCTTCCACAAAGCGAATGGCTGTATCCTTGAATGGAAGAGACCCCCTGCGACGCGCCTCTACGATCAGACTGTGTTTTACCTGGTATTGATGGAAACACAAGTTTACTGGTCGCGGGCGGGAGCCCAGAATTCAGGAAGGAACGTAAACTCTGTGTGCCCGTTCGAGCTCGGGCGGCTTCGGAAGCAAAACTTTCCCGAATAACTCACAGAGAAACTCGGCGAAAAACTTCAAGGTTGATCCCTTTTCGGTCGCCTCTGGCAATCCCAGAATTCTGATGTTGCAGCGTCTGCTGCGATTTTCGAGATCCATCATTTTGGAAAGAAGTTTGTTAGATTTTTCCTCTAAGCTGGAACAGAGAGTCTCCAAGTATCGAACACGACTTTCTAAATCTTCAGAAGTCGAATCGATGCGAGATAAGTGTTCAGCATGTTTGTCCACTTTATCGTTGATCCGATCCAGTTTGTCTTCTAACTGTTTGAAAGCGGTTTTAAATTCCTTTAAGATTTCGTCTCGGAGCTTTCCAAGCGCAACCATTGTCTCGTCCGACGGGGTCATAGCTTCTTTTCACCCGGATTTAGAACTCATGCTAGACATTGTAAGTTAGATATATTCACAGGCAAGTAAGAGATACCGAAATAATTCCTAAGTAAGGTTTAAAAAATGGAGACATTTAGTGCAAAAATAGCGACAGTAACGGAACAAAAGTTCGGAGCAGCTAAACAATCGCCATCTTACCGGAAGTCTACTTTCTGTCTTTTTAAGAGAGTTGATTCTGATCGAAGAATTTAAAGGTCGTGTTTCGGATAACATCCGCACATACTTGAACGAGATTAGGAATAAGTCTATATCAGAATCTGCAAGTTAGCAGATGTATACGCCTTAACACACAAGACAAAGGTTCCCCGAAATAATAGTTACCAGAGAGGCAGTAGGGACGGCAGGGAAAGCCCAACGTCTAAAGTGGAGAATGAGCGGGAACTAGTGGAAAAGGTGAGGAGGAGGAAAAGCAGGCTGTCAGGAAGGTTCCTAGCATTCCGTGTTATAATTGTGGGAAAGCTGGTCAAATCGCATCAAAGTGCTTTGCTCCGAAGAAGGAGACAGGAAAAGGGAAAGCAGCGATCCCGACTGGTTGCATTGAGCCGGGCGGCAGGTCGGTGAGGAAGGTGAAACGAGATAGAGCGCGAGAGGGGCGTGAGAAGTTTATCTCGGAAGGGACGGTGTCTGTGAAGGAAGGTGAAACCCCAGTTCCAGAGCGAATCCGGAGACATACTGGGGCTGGTCAGTCATTGGTTTTAAGGAAGATGTTAGATTTTGGTCCTGAGATTGAAACTGGAGAGGTTGTTTTATCGGAGGTTGTGTTATTGGAGGTTGTGTTAAGAGGTATCGGAAAGGGGACTGAAGCCGTACATTTGCACAGGATATTTTTGAAATGTGACCTGGAGTCTGGAACAGTCGAAATAGGGGTGCGGTCGAAACTACCGATGGACGGTGTGACCGTCCTACTTGGTAATGATCTGGCAGCTGGTGACGTGTATTCAGCAGTGAAGTTAACAAGCAAGCCTGTAAGTGCTGAGTACACGCTCCTGGAAAATTATCCCGCATGCGCAATCACTCGCATCCTGTCCAGAAAGGCGGCTGAGAAAGCAGCCAGTTTAAAGATAGATAGATAGATAGATAGATAGATAGATAGATAGATAGATAGATAGATAGATAGATAGATAGATAGATAGATAGATAGATAGATAGATAGATAGATAGATAGATAGATAGATAGATAGATAGATAGATACTTTATTCATCCCCATGGGGAAATTCAACATTTTTTCCAATGTCCCATACACTTATTGTAGCAAAACTAATTACATACAATACTTAAACTCAGTATAAATATGATATGCATCTAAAATCACCCTCTCAAAAAGCATTAATAAATAGCTTTTAAAAAGTTCTTAATCGTTTACTAAAATACGTTGAATGGTAACTTAAGCTCAGTCCTAACCCCGGCACTTTAACATATCTTATTTGAATGGTAAAGCCGAATGGCATTGGGGAGTAATGATCTCTTCACCCTGTCTGAGGAGCATTCCAGTAATGAGTCCTGTGTTGATTTAGCGGAGACGTTTTTACCGACCCTATACCGAGAGGGGTTACAGAGTGGTAAAACGGAGAATAGTGGAGTGAAGGAAAGTAAGGGAGATGAAGCAGATGATGTCAAGGAAGGAAATTTTGAACCCTGCCCATTAGATACCCCTAGGTGGACATTTAGGAGTGAGGAAGGATGTTATGGAGGCACAGAGTCAAGATGAGAAACAGATGGGGAAGTTAGAAGGTCCAGGATTGGACACGGATGATCTGTCTGGCTTGACAAAGTTGCTTTCGAAGAGTTTACGTGATTTCGCGATGATGTAAGGGCAGTCCTACATGAAAAGGATGCTGCTTCCTTGCGGGTGTCTGCTGGGTTAGCAGACGACGTTATTTTAACCCGCAAGGGTGTGTTAACTCCAAAGGGCAGTTGCCCAGAGAGTAACTGGGTAGATCAGGGCAACTGAGAATTTGAAATGGGGACTGGTATTGAAAGCCTAGAAGAGGCAGATGTCCCGTTTGCTTGTGTTCAAGATGTGAAGGATGTGGAGTAACAGGGTACTGAATCTTGTGATGAAGCTCAGAAACAATCTTAGGTACCTGACTTCGTTGAAAAGGAAGGCAGTCTTTTTGGGTCAGATGGGCTTGGTTCAGTGAAGAAAGGGTTAACCTTGGACCTGCTGGAGAGTGGGATTTCTCAGTTGTTTGTGTTAGGTGTGTTACAAGGTAATGAGCAGGGTGAAAGCTGGTGATGTGAATATTATTGGAGGGAAAAGGTAAAGTATTCTTCCTAAACTTTTGAATAAACGCAATTTAAAGTCGGGTTTGGTTTCAAAGTTGTTGATGAAAGGGAAAGGACCGTTAACTGAACAGTGGCTTGTTAACAAAGTGGCTGCGAGTCAGTTACAGTTTGTTTTGGAATTTAAGGATAAACAACTTGACGTTGTTCAAGGATGTGATTTGGAGAGACAGAACCTAAAGTATTGTTTTGACAAAGAGGGATGACCTGCTAATGTTAAATTGGAAACTAACAGAATTAAAGATCCTGAAGATAAAATGAACGACCTGCTTAAAATTAATGAATTGTGTGGAAGTTCAGGAAATGGGCTTAGTTTGGAAAACATTGGCGATAAGATAACTCTTGTGAAAGGAGTCTGTGAAGGCCTATTCCACACTGATGAGCAAGCTAACCACGTGAGAGTTCACTGGAAAAGGGACAAAATTAACGAAATGCCACTTTGAATAACAGGATCTTGTTTTGCGGGAACTTTATTTTTTTTGGTCAAAGTATATGAAAGATAAAATCACCATGGTAGATTGATTGTTTGAATGTTAAGTTTAAAAGTAAAATAGAGATTAGTATTCGCACAAACTTCTGTAATGCACTACCTTATAATCACAAATGTATTGTTTCATATTTTGTCATATACGCTAATCTAAGAACACAACCCCTTGGCATTTTTTTTTGGATAACATGAAGAATAAAAACAGGCTGTTATTAAGTTGGAGTCTGTGGTTACAGGAATTTGATATTAAAATACAACATGTAAAGGGGAGTAATAATATAATTGCTGATTGTTTATCTAGATGTTAATTTGAACGTGTATCTGTATTATTCTTGTAGTTAAGGGAACTGTATTTTGTTAAACTCTGTAATTCAGTAATATACTTTATGAGTTAATTTTCACCTTGGTGAAAATTCCTGGAGGGATGGGGTTGTTATGAGTGATGAACAGATCTGATGGACAATAGGGTTCAGAGATACCCATCCCCCCTCTCCCTGAGTACCACGAACTATTGCTGTTGCTATGCAGCTCATGAGAGAGACAGACGAAAAGAGGCAAAACAACTGCGACAAATAAGTGGGAGAAGGAGATTGTTTGACTGTGTTGTGACTCTTCCTGGATTATTTACCTTTTCGCTGCAAGGACAGTGTTTTGCTCGTTAACATTCCTCAGTGGACTGCAGGAGTGGCATGATTTGATGGACGCTGTCATTCAGAATTGATTGATAGCTGAGACCCCGTTGGTAGGGATAAATGACAGGACTGGAGAGACACCCGACAGAAACACCAGTGGACCCTGACCAGTCTGGTAAACCTCACAGAAAGGTTGGGGCTGCGGAGACCGAACCAGGAGATCGGTCAGTAAAGCAATCAGTGTTATAGCAGGGCCGGTGGGGACTTGTGTGTGCATCCACTCATTCCAGAGTGACGAGTCCACCACAGAAGGACAGTCTAGCTGAAGGGACGGAAGTGGTCAAATCTAAATGACCACCACAACGGTTCGACGGATTAAAAAAGAAATAGAAGTTCTGCTTGTTGCTGCAGCTGTTCCATCTCTCTCTCTCTCTCTCTCTCTCTCTCTCTCTCTCTCTCTCTCTCTCTCTCTCCTCTCTCTCTCTCTCTCTCTCTCCTCTCTCTCTCTCTCTCTCTCTCTCTCTCTCTCTCTCTCTCTCTCTCTCTCTCTCTCTCTCTCTCTCTCTCTCTCTCTCTCTCTCTCTCTCTCTCTCTTCTCTCTCTCCAACGATTACAACACAACAACCACATCTACCTCAGCACACATGAACTGAACTTTATTCTTTTCTATGACAATTTATTTACCCCTGGACATTGATAGAGCTTGTTTATTATTGCTTATTATTATTCCCACACTATTAGTTTTATTATTGCTAACCTGTGTTATCTGTATATTTCAATTTGTTGAAACTGTTTTGCTTATTTTTACTAATAAACACTTTTGAAAATATTACCACCAGACTGCAACGGATATTTCTTTCTCTGCTCGTCTGACACCCAGTTACGGGGTACGTAACAATTGGGGCCTTGTTTTCCGGGAAATGATTGCCAAATTGGGGGACTAGTGAATCGGGCTAAAAGTCCCTTATCTGATCTGGTTGTGTGGATAACCAGACGGGAAACAAGCAGAGATGGAAATTGAGAAATGTTTAAAAGAACCGACTACGGGGGCATTAGAGGATGCCAGAAAGTTGGAATTGGTGAGCGTTGCTAGACGATTGAATCTCTCGGCGGTGAAACCGACGATGAGAAAGTTGGAAATGCAGAGAGCAATAGCTGAGTATTATGTATCCCAAGCTGTGTTTCCGTCTGATGCATTGGACCTGTTTCCTGAGAGGTAACCAGCCGAGGATGAGGTTTAGTTAGAGATGGAAGGATTAAGGTTGGCTGAGGTGGACAAGAAGAGAGAGCATGAGCTCCGGATAAGGAAGCTGGAGCGGGAGGAGGCAGAAAGACAGCGGCAGTTTGAGAGGGAGAGATGGCAACGTGTGGATAGCGGGGCAGACCGTGAGGAAATGTTTAATGTCAGTAAGGAGTTTAGGTTAGTACCTCCGATCGAGGAGACGCACATTGATCGGTACTTGTTGCAATTTGAAAAAGTGGCCGTGAATCAGAAGTGGCCCAGAGATAAGGGTGTGGCGTTGTTACAAAGTGTATTTAAAGGGAAGCTCAACGAGCAAATCCGGCGTTGCGTGAGGAGGTTGCTGAGTATTATGAGGAAGTAGAAAGTACAAAGTTTGCATCCGAGAAGGGTGTGTACTTTGATCGCTGGTACGAAGCTGAAGGGGTTGGAGGAGGATTTCTGTCGTTTAAGAGAGTTGATTCTGATCGAAGAATTTAAAGGTTGTGTTTCGGATAACATCCGGATATCCCTGAACGAGATGAAGAATAAGTCTATATCAGAATCTGCCAAGTTAGCAGATGAATACGCCTTAACCCACTAGACAAAGTTTCCCCTAAATAAGAGTTACCAGAGAGGCAGTAGGGACCCCAGAGAAAGCCCACCGTCTAAAGCAGAGAATGAGCGGGAACTAGTGGAAAAGGTGTGGAGCAGGAAATGCAGGCTGGCAGGCTGGTTCCTAGCATTACGGGTTATAATTGTGGAAAAACTGGTCATATCGCATCTAAGTGCTTTGCTCCGAAGAAGGAGACAGGAAAAGGGAAAGCAGCGATCCCGACTGGTTGCATTGAGCCGGTCGGCAGGTCGGTGAGGAAGGTGAAGCTGGATAGAGCGCGAGAGGGGCGTGAGAAGTTTATCTCGGAAGGGACGGTGTCTGTGAAGGAAGGAGAAACCCCAGTTCCAGAGCGAATCCGGAGACATACTGGGGCTGGTCAGTCACTGATTTTAAGGAAGGTGTTAGATTTTGGTCCTGAGATTGAAACTGGAGAGCTTGTGTTAACAGGTATCGGAAAGGGGACTGAAGCCGTACCTTTGCACAGGATATTTTTGAAATGTGACCTGGTGTCTGGACCAGTCAAAATAGGGGAGCGTTCGAAACTACCGATGGACGGTGTGTACGTCCTATTTCGTAATGATCTGGCAGCTGGTGACGTGTATTCAGCAGTGAAATTCACAAGCAAGCCCGTACGTGCTGAGGACCCGCACATATCCCGGTCTTTGTTGACATACCGATACCAGACCTCCTCCATCACCGTATAGAATCCAGCCGCTGACGTGCGGCGACAACACTCAACCATTCTATCTATTTCAGAGGAGTGTAGTTTTAAGGAAAATGTCACGTGAGCTGGTAAAACATGACAGCAGTGTTTCGAGGGCCGAATAGCCTTTTGTTTATTCAAATCCTTAAATTTGTTTATTTTCCTCGCTTCTCCTTCTGCAAACCAAACAGCTCTCACGCACTCTCGACATCTGCCACGGAGACCAGTAATTACGGCTCAATCTCCGAATGTAACAGAGACAGGCGCCGCTCTCTCGATATCGCGTGGATGACGTTCACTTTACTCTCTCTTTTCCTCCCCATTTCGGTGGGTGAGAGACACTCTCTTTGAGATCAATATCGGATTCCACACAGCAGCAGATAGTTGTAGAACAGCACACAGGATTTGATGTAGATCTGAGCAAAGTACCGACTCTCTGATCCAATCAGCGCTGCCGCTTGTGACGTCAGAATCCAGATATCTAGCCCGCAAACCACGAACTGCGGCTCAGTCTCCGAGTGGAACAGAGGTCGGCGCTGCTCTCTCAGGATGTCGGCACTGCCCTTCGCAGCTCTCGTTCTTTGTCTCCACATAACGGCGGGTGAGGGTCACTCTCTGGAACTCTCAGTTGTCGGGTAATCATCGGCGTGGCGGGTGGCTGCAAGAATGACGATCATGAAGATATATAGGACCGTTAGCGGTCAGATAATCATCAGAACGGCGGGTGGTTAGAGGATAGAAGGGCAGGTTATAAGAGACGATCTTACAGAGCGAAGTACAGTTCTCAGCTATTTGTACTGATTGAGAGAATTACAGTTGTCCATTCTATCCACGTCTGTCGCTTTTCCCTCATACGATTTTCTCTTCCGCAGGTGAGTCTCAGTTTACCATTTTCGTTGAGTACAGCGAGTTAAATCCCACGATCGGGGGAGATGCGCTCTTTTCAGTGTGGCCGTTGGATAATGTCAACAGTGGAAGCTGGAATTTTAATGGGAAAACAGTCGCCCTGTGGATCGGCCAGACCGTGACTATTGCCAATGCCTACACATCGCGGGCTGAGTTATTTCCATACGACGGGTCGCTTCTGCTGAAGTCGGTGAACGTGTGTGACAGCGGAGAATACCGTGTGAATATGGTTCCAACTAGTGGCTTTCAAACCTCAGCGATCGTCACTCTGCGTGTCACAGGTAAGTGAGACAGGGTCATGCGATCTCGGGCTATAAGGTTCATTTTATTCCCGTGCTGATAGAATACAATATAACATTTACTGATCGTTGCTGGATGACGGATTTGTTCCGAATGAAAAACTAAACCGAATGAACAATACAGTTCCGCATTAGATTTAGTTTGAAGTTCCACTAGGACATTCCACGCACTCACCACTCGCTGAGTAAAAATCTTACCATAGAACCATAGATAGAACCATAGAACACTACCGCACAGTACAGGCCCGTCAGCCCTCCATGCTGTGCCGACCCATGTAATCATTTAAATAAAGAACTAAACTCACACTACCCCATAACCATTTTTCTTTCATCCATGTGCCTGCCAAACAGGCTCTTAGCTTCAATAAGATTATGGAGAAGGATAGGACTGGACCCAGGTTTGAGATTTTTGATTGGAGAAAGGCTAACTTTGAGGAGAGGCAAAAGGAGTGGATTGGGAGGATTTATTTTATGGGAAGAATGCATTAGAGAAATGACAGTCATTTAAAGGTGAAATTTTGAGGGTACAGAATCTTTATGTTCCTGTTAGGTTGAAAGGAAAGGTTAAAAGTTTGACAGAGCCGTGGTTTTCAAGTGATATTGGCAACTTTGTTGAAATGATTTTCATACGAGGAGGGTTTGATGCCTATACTCGCGGGACTGTGGAATTATGGAGGGAGGAGGTCGCACTGAAACATTCCGAATATTGAAAAGCTGACATACCAGATGTAGAAAGGATGTATCCCATGATGAAAGAATCTAGGAGAAGAGGGCAAAGCCTCAGGATAGAGGGTCGTCCAGTCAAAACAGAAATGGAAACATAGAAAACCTACAGCACAATACAGTCCCTTCGGCCCAAAGAGTTGTGTTGTACTTATCTCTACATAAGAAATTACAAGGCTTACCCATAGCCATCTATTATTCCAAGCTATTTGTACCGACCCAAAAGCCTCTTAAATACCCTCACTATCCGCCTACACCACCGGTGCGGCAGCCCATTCCGCGCACTCAGCACTGTCTGAGTAAAACGAATACCCCTGACATCTCTTCAGTACCACTCCCCAGCAGATTAAGTCTGTGTCCTTTTGTGGTAAACATTTCAGCCCGAGGAAAAAGCCTCTGACTATCCACACGATCAACGCCTCTCAACATCTCATGAAAATCGGAGAGTCAACGGAACGACGGGTGGTTGGAGGATAGAAGGACAGGTTATAAGAGACGATCTTACAGAGCGAAGTACAATTCTCAGCTATCTGTACTGATTTAGCGAAGTACCGTTCTCGATTCTATCCGCACCTGTTGCTTTTCCCTCATACGATTTTCTCTTCCTCAGGTGAGTCTCAGTTTAACATTTCGGTTTACGACAGCGAGATAAACTCCACAATCGGGGGAGATGCGCTCTTTTCCGTGCGCCCGTCGGAATATGTCAGCAGTGGAAGCTGGAGTTTTAATGGGAAAACAGTCGCCCAGTGGATCGGCCAGAACGTGTCTATTGCCAATGCCTACACATCGTGGGCTGAGTTATTTCCACACGACGGGTCGCTTCTGCTGAAGTCGGTGAACGTGTGGGACAGCGGGGAATACCGTGTGAATATGGTTCCAACTAATGGCTTCCAAACCTCAGCGACCGTCACTCTGCGTGTCTTTGGTAAGTGAGACAGAGTCATGCGATCTCCGACTATAATTTTCATTTTATTCCCGTGCTGATAGAATACAATATAACCTTTACTGATCGTTGCTGGATGACGGATTTGTTCCGAATGAAAAACTAAACCGAGTGAAAAATACAGTTCCGCATTAGATTTAGTTTGAAGTTCCACTTGGACATTCCACGCACTCCCCACTCTCTGAGTAAAAATCTTACCATAGAACCATAGATAGAATCACAGAACACGACAGCACAGTACAGGCCCGTCAGCCCTCCATGCTGTGCCGACCCATATAATCATTTAAAAAAAGAACTAATCTCACACTGCCCCATCACCCTCCATTTTTTTTCAACCATGTGCCTGCAAAAGAGGCTCTTAGCTTCAATAAAATTATGGAGAAGGATAGGACTGGACCCAGGGTTGAGATGTTTGATTGGAGAAAGGCTAACTTTGAGGAGAGGCGAAAGGATTTACAAGGAGTGGATTGGGACGATTTGTTTTATGGGACGGATGTAATAGAGAAATGAAAGTCACTTGAAGGTGAAATTTTGAGGGTACAGAATCATTATGTTCCTGTTAGGTTGAAAGGAAAGTTTATAAGTTTGACAGAGCCATGGTTTTCAAGGGATATTGGCAACTTTGTTGAAATGATTTTCATACGAGGAGGGTGTGATGCCTATACTCGCGCGACTGTGGAATTATGGAGGGAGAAGGTCGCACTGAAACATTCCGAATGTTGAAAAGCTGACATAGCAGATGTAGAAAGGATGCATCCCATGATGAAGGAATCTAGGACAAAAGGGCAAAGCCTCAGGATAGAGCGTCGTCCATTTAAAACAGAAATACAAACACAGAAAACCAACAGCACAATACAGTCCCTTCGGCGCAAAGAGTTGTGCTGAACATATCTCTACATTAGAAATTATAAGGCTTACCCGTAGCCATCTATTATTTCAATCTATATGTAACGACCCAAAAGCCTCTTAAATACCCTCACTGTCCGCCTGCACCACCGGTGTGGCAGCCCATTCCACGCACTCAGCACTCTCTGAGTCAAACACATACCCCTGACATCTCTTCAGTACCTGCTCCCCAGCACATAAAGACTGTGTCCTCTTGTGGCAAACATTTCAGCCCGAGGAAAAAGCCTCTGACTATCCACACGATCAACGCCTCTCAACATCTGATGGGAATCGGAGAGTCAACAGAACGGCGGGTGGTTAGAGGATAGAAGGACAGGTTATAAGAGACGATCCTACAGAGCGAAGTACAGTTCTCAGCTATCTGTACTGATTTAGCGAAGTACCGTTCTCGATTCTATCCGCGCCTGTCGCTTTTCCCTCATACGATTTTCTCTTCCTCAGGTGAGTCTCAGAATAACATTTCCGTTGAGTACAGCGAGATAAATCCCACGATCGGGGGAGATGCGCTCTTTTCATTGTGGCCGTCGGAATATGTCAGCAGTGGAAGCTGGAGTTTTAATGGGAATACAGTCGCCCTGTGGATCGGCCAGACCGTGTCTATTGCCAATGCCTACACATCGCGGGCTGAGTTATTTCCATACGACGGGTCGCTTCTGCTGAAGTCGGTGAACGTGTGGGACAGCGGAGAATACCGTGTGAATATGGTTCCAACTAGTGGCTTCCAAACCTCAGCGACCGTCACTCTGCGTGTCACTGGTAAGTGAGACAGGGTCATTCGATCTCGGACTATAAGGTTCATTTTATTCCCGTGCTGATAGAATACAATATAACCTTTACTGATCGTTGCTGGATGACGGATCTATTCCGAATGAAAAACTAAACCGAGTCAATAGTAAAGTTCCGCATTAGATTTAGTTTGAAGTTCCACTTGGACATTCCACGCACTCCCCACTCTCTGAGTATAAATCTTACCATAGAACCATAGATAGAACCATAGAACACTACAGCACAGTACAGGCCCTTCAGTCCTTCATGCTGTGCCGACCCATATAATCCTTTAAATAAAGAACTAAACTCACACTACCCCATAACCATTTTTCTTTCATCCATGTGCCTGCCAAAGAGGCTCTTAGCTTCAATAAAATTATGGAGAAGGATAGGACTGGACCCAGGGTTGAGATGTTTGATTGGAGAAAGGCTAACTCTGAGGAGAGGTGAAAGGATTTAGAAGGAGTGGAATGGGACGATTTGTTTTATGGGATGGATGGAATAGAGAAATGACAGTCATTTAAAGGTGACATTTTGAGGATACAGAATCATTATTTTCCTGTTAGGTTGAAAGGAAAGGTCAAAAGTTTGATAGAGCCATGGTTTTCAAGGGATATTGGCAACTTTGTTGAAATGATTTTCATACGAGGAGGGTGTGATGCCTATACTCGCGGGACTGTGGAATTATGGAGGGAGGAGGTCGCACTGAAACATTCCGAATGTTGAAAAGCTGACATACCAGATGTAGAAAGGATGGATCCCATGATGAAGGAATCTAGGACAAAAGGACAAAGCCTCAGGATAGAGGGTCGTCCATTTAAAACAGAAATACAAACACAGAAAATCAACTGCACAATACAGTCCCTTCGGCCCAAAGAGTTGTGCTGAACATATCTCTACATTAGAAATTACAAGGCTTACCCATAGCCATCTATTATTTCAAGCTATATGTAACGACCCAAAAGCCTCTTAAATACCCTCACTTATCCGCCTACACCACCGGTGTGGCAGCCCATTCCCCGCACTCAGCACTCTCTGAGTCAAACACATACCCCTGACATCTATTCAGTACCTGCTCCCCAGCACATTAAGACTGTGTCCCCTTGTGGCAAACATTTCAGCCCGAGGAAAAAGCCTCTGACTATCCACACGATCAACGCCTCTCAACATCTGATGAGAATCGGAGAGTCAACAGAACGGCGGGTGGTTAGAGGATAGAAGGACAGGTTATAAGAGACGATCCTACAGAGCGAAGTACAGTTCTCAGCTATCTGTACTGATTTAGTGAAGTACCGTTCTCGATTCTACCCGCACCTGTCGCTTTTCCCTCATACGATTTTCTCTTCCTCAGGTGAGTCTCAGATTAACATTTCCGTTGAGCACAGCGAGATAAATCCCACGATCGGGGGAGATGCGCTCTTTTCAGTGCGGCCGTCGGAATATGTCAGCAGTGGAAGCTGGAGTTTTAATGGGAATACAGTCGCCCTGTGGATCGGCCAGACCGTGTCTATTGCCAATGCCTACACATCGCGGGCTGAGTTATTTCCACACAACGGGTCGCTTCTGCTGAAGTTGGTGAACGTGTGGGACAGCGGGGAATACCGTGTGAATATGGTTCCAACTAGTGGCTTCCAAACCTCAGCGACCGTCACTCTGCGTGTCACAGGTAAGTGAGACAGGGTCATTCGATCTCGGGCTATAAGGTTCATTTTATTCCCGTGCTGATAGAATACAATATAACCTTTACTGATCGTTGCTGGATGACGGATTTGTTCCGAATGAAAAACTAAACCGAGTCAATAGTAAAGTTCCGCATTAGATTTAGTTTGAAGTTCCACTAGGACATTCCACGCACTCACCACTCGCTGAGTAAAAATCTTAACATAGAACCATAGATAGAACCATAGAACACTACCGCACAGTACAAGCCCGTCAGCCCTCCATGCTGTGCCGACCCATGTAATCATTTAAATAAAGAACTAAACTCACACTACCCCATAACCATTTTTCTTTCATCCATGTGCCTGCCAAACAGGCTCTTAGCTTCAATAAGATTATGGAGAAGGATAGGACTGGACCCAGGTTTGAGATTTTTGATTGGAGAAAGGCTAACTTTGAGGAGAGGCGAAAGGATTTAGAAGGAGTGGATTGGGAGGATTTATTTTATGGGAAGAATGCATTAGAGAAATGACAGTCATTTAAAGGTGAAATTTTGAGGGTACAGAATCTTTATGTTCCTGTTAGGTTGAAAGGAAAGGTTAAAAGTTCGACAGAGCCGTGGTTTTCAAGGGATATTGGCAACTTTGTTAAAATGATTTTCATACGAGGAGGGTTTGATGCCTATACTCGCGGGACTGTGGAATTATGGAGGGAGGAGGTCGCACTGAAACATTCCGAATATTGAAAAGCTGACATACCAGATGTAGAAAGGATGTATCCCATGATGAAAGAATCTAGGACAAGAGGGCAAAGCCTCAGGATAGAGGGTCGTCCAGTCAAAACAGAAATGGAAACATAGAAAACCTACAGCACAATACAGTCCCTTCGGCCCAAAGAGTTGTGTTGTACTTATCTCTACATAAGAAATTACAAGGCTTACCCATAGCCATCTATTATTCCAAGCTATTTGTACCGACCCAAAAGCCTCTTAAATACCCTCACTATCCGCCTACACCACCGGTGCGGCAGCCCATTCCGCGCACTCAGCACTGTCTGAGTAAAACGAATACCCCTGACATCTCTTCAGTACCTGCTCCCCAGCAGATTAAGACTGTGTCCTCTTGTGGCAAACATTTCAGCCCGAGGAAAAAGCCTCTGACTATCCACACGATCAACGCCTCTCAACATCTCATGAAAATCGGAGAGTCAACGGAACGGCGGGTGGTTGGAGGATAGAAGGACAGGTTATAAGAGACGATCTTACAGAGCGAAGTACAATTCTGAGCTATCTGTACTGATTTAGCGAAGTACCGTTCTCGATTCTATCCGCACCTGTTGCTTTTCCCTCATACGATTTTCTCTTCCTCAGGTGAGTCTCAGTTTAACATTTCGGTTTACGACAGCGAGATAACCTCCACAATCGGGGGAGATGCGCTCTTTTCCGTGCGCCCGTCGGATAATGTCAGCAGTGGAAGCTGGAGTTTTAATGGGAATACAGTCGCCCAGTGGATCGGCCAGACCGTGTCTATTGCCAATGCCTACACATCGCGGGCTGAGTTATTTCCACACAACGGTTCGCTTCTGCTGAAGTCGGTGAACGTGTGGGACAGCGGGGAATACCGTGTGAATATGGTTCCAACTAGTGGCTTCCAAACCTCAGCGACCGTCACTCTGCGTGTCTTTGGTAAGTGAGACAGAGTCATGCGATCTCCGACTATAATTTTCATTTTATTCCCGTGCTGATAGAATATAATATAACCTTTACTGATCGTTGCTGGATGACGGATTTGTTCCGAATGAAAAACTAAACCGGGTGAAAAATACAGTTCCGCATTAGATTTAGTTTGAAGTTCCACTAGGACATTCCACGCACTCACCACTCGCTGAGTAAAAATCTTACCATAGAACCATAGATAGAATCACAGAACACGACAGCACAGTACAGGCCCGTCAGCCCTCCACGCTGTGCCGACCCATGTAATCATTTAAAAAAAGAACTAATCTCACACTGCCCCATCACCCTCCATTTTTTTTTCAACCATGTGCCTGCAAAAGAGGCTCTTAGCTTCAATAAAATTATGGCGAAGGATAGGACTGGACGCAGGGTTGAGATGTTTGATTGGAAAGGCTAACTTTGAGGAGAGGCGAAAGAATTTACAAAGAGTGGATTGGGACGATTTGTTTTATGGGACGGATGTAATAGAGAAATGAAAGTCACTTAAAGGTGAAATTTTGAGGGTACAGAATCATTATGTTCCTGTTAGGTTGAAAGGAAAGTTTATAAGTTTGACAGAGCCATGGTTTTCAAGGGATATTGGCAACTTTGTTGAAATGGTTTTCATACTAGGAGGGTGTGATGCCTATACTCGCGGGACTGTGGAATTATGGAGGGAGGAGGTCGCACTGAAACATTCCGAATGTTGAAAAGCTGACATAGCAGATGTAGAAAGGATGGATCCCATGATGAAGGAATCTAGGACAAAAGGACAAAGCCTCAGGATAGAGGGTCGTCCATTTAAAACAGAAATACAAACACAGAAAATCAACTGCACAATTCAGTCCCTTCGGCCCAAAGAGTTGTGCTGAACATATCTCTACATTAGAAATTACAAGGCTTACCCATAGCCATCTATTATTTCAAGCTATATGTAACGACCCAAAAGCCTCTTAAATACCCTCACTTATCCGCCTACACCACCGGTGTGGCAGCCCATTCCCCGCACTCAGCACTCTCTGAGTCAAACACATACCCCTGACATCTATTCAGTACCTGCTCCCCAGCACATTAAGACTGTGTCCCCTTGTGGCAAACATTTCAGCCCGAGGAAAAAGCCTCTGACTATCCACACGATCAACGCCTCTCAACATCTGATGAGAATCGGAGAGTCAACAGAACGGCGGGTGGTTAGAGGATAGAAGGACAGGTTATAAGAGACGATCCTACAGAGCGAAGTACAGTTCTCAGCTATCTGTACTGATTTAGTGAAGTACCGTTCTCGATTCTATCCGCGCCTGTCGCTTTTCCCTCATACGATTTTCTCTTCCTCAGGTGAGTCTCAGATTAACATTTCCGTTGAGTACAGCGAGATAAATCCCACGATCGGGGGAGATGCGCTCTTTTCAGTGCGGCCGTCGGAATATGTCAGCAATGGAAGCTGGAGTTTTAATGGGAATACAGTCGCCCAGTGGATCGGCCAGACCGTGTCTATTGCCAATGCCTACACATCGGGGGCTGAGTTATTTCCACACAACGGGTCGCTTCTGCTGAAGTCGGTGAACGTGTGGGACAGCGGGGAATACCGTGTGAATATGGTTCCAACTAGTGGCTTGCAAACCTCAGCGACCGTCACTCTGCGTGTCATTGGTAAGTGAGACAGGGTCATGCGATCTCCGACTATAAGGTTCATTTTATTCCCGTGCTGATAGAATACAATATAACCTTTACTGATCGTTGCTGGATGACGGATTTATTCCGAATGAAAAACTAAACCGAGTCAATAGTAAAGTTCCGCATTAGATTTAGTTTGAAGTTCCACTTGGACATTCCACGCACTCCCCACTCTCTGAGTATAAATCTTACCATAGAACCATAGATAGAACCATAGAACACTACCGCACAGTACAGGCCCGTCAGCCCTCCATGCTGTGCCGACCCATATAATCCTTTAAATAAAGAACTAAACTCACACTACCCCATAACCATTTTTCTTTCATCCATGTGCCTGCCAAAGAGGCTCTTAGCTTCAATAAAATTATGGAGAAGGATAGGACTGGACCCAGGGTTGAGATGTTTGATTGGAGAAAGGCTAACTCTGAGGAGAGGTGAAAGGATTTAGAAGGAGTGGAATGGGACGATTTGTTTTATGGGATGGATGGAATAGAGAAATGACAGTCATTTAAAGGTGACATTTTGAGGATACAGAATCATTATGTTCCTGTTAGGTTGAAAGGAAAGGTCAAATGTTTGACAGAGCCATGGTTTTCAAGGGATATTGGCAACTTTGTTGAAATGATTTTCATACGAGGAGGGTGTGATGCCTATACTCGCGGGACTGTGGAATTATGGAGGGAGGAGGTCGCACTGAAACATTCCGAATGTTGAAAAGCTGACATAGCAGATGTAGAAAGGATGGATCCCATGATGAAGGAATCTAGGACAAAAGGACAAAGCCTCAGGATAGAGGGTCGTCCATTTAAAACAGAAATACAAACACAGAAAATCAACTGCACAATACAGTCCCTTCTGCCCAAAGAGTTGTGCTGAACATATCTCTACATTAGAAATTACAAGGCTTACCCATAGCCATCTATTATTTCAAGCTATATGTAACGACCCAAAAGCCTCTTAAATACCCTCACTTATCCGCCTACACCACCGGTGTGGCAGCCCATTCCCCGCACTCAGCACTCTCTGAGTCAAACACATACCCCTGACATCTATTCAGTACCTGCTCCCCAGCACATTAAGACTGTGTCCCCTTGTGGCAAACATTTCAGCCCGAGGAAAAAGCCTCTGACTATCCACACGATCAACGCCTCTCAACATCTGATGAGAATCGGAGAGTCAACAGAACGGCGGGTGGTTAGAGGATAGAAGGACAGGTTATAAGAGACGATCTTACAGAGCGAAGTACAGTTCTCAGCTATCTGTACTATTTAGCGAAGTACCATTCTCGATTCTACCCGCACCTGTCGCATTTCCCTCATACGATTTCTTTTCCTCAGGTGAGTCTCAGTTTAACATTTCGGTTGACGACAGGGAGATAAACTCCACGATCGAGGCAGATGCGCTCTTTTCTGTGCGCCCGTCGGATAATGTCAGCAGTGGAAGCTGGAGTTTTAATGGGAATACAGTCGCCCAGTGGATCGGCCAGACCGTGTCTATTGCCAATGCCTACACATCGCGGGCTGAGTTATTTCCACACAACGGTTCGCTTCTGCTGAAGTCGGTGAACGTGTGGGACAGCGGGGAATACCGTGTGAATATGGTTCCAACTAGTGGCTTCCAAACCTCAGCGACCGTCACTCTGCGTGTCTTTGGTAAGTGAGACAGAGTCATGCGATCTCCGACTATAATTTTCATTTTATTCCCGTGCTGATAGAATATAATATAACCTTTACTGATCGTTGCTGGATGACGGATTTGTTCCGAATGAAAAACTAAACCGGGTGAAAAATACAGTTCCGCATTAGATTTAGTTTGAAGTTCCACTAGGACATTCCACGCACTCACCACTCGCTGAGTAAAAATCTTACCATAGAACCATAGATAGAATCACAGAACACGACAGCACAGTACAGGCCCGTCAGCCCTCCACGCTGTGCCGACCCATGTAATCATTTAAAAAAAGAACTAATCTCACACTGCCCCATCACCCTCCATTTTTTTTTCAACCATGTGCCTGCAAAAGAGGCTCTTAGCTTCAATAAAATTATGGCGAAGGATAGGACTGGACGCAGGGTTGAGATGTTTGATTGGAAAGGCTAACTTTGAGGAGAGGCGAAAGAATTTACAAAGAGTGGATTGGGACGATTTGTTTTATGGGACGGATGTAATAGAGAAATGAAAGTCACTTAAAGGTGAAATTTTGAGGGTACAGAATCATTATGTTCCTGTTAGGTTGAAAGGAAAGTTTATAAGTTTGACAGAGCCATGGTTTTCAAGGGATATTGGCAACTTTGTTGAAATGGTTTTCATACTAGGAGGGTGTGATGCCTATACTCGCGGGACTGTGGAATTATGGAGGGAGGAGGTCGCACTGAAACATTCCGAATGTTGAAAAGCTGACATAGCAGATGTAGAAAGGATGGATCCCATGATGAAGGAATCTAGGACAAAAGGACAAAGCCTCAGGATAGAGGGTCGTCCATTTAAAACAGAAATACAAACACAGAAAATCAACTGCACAATTCAGTCCCTTCGGCCCAAAGAGTTGTGCTGAACATATCTCTACATTAGAAATTACAAGGCTTACCCATAGCCATCTATTATTTCAAGCTATATGTAACGACCCAAAAGCCTCTTAAATACCCTCACTTATCCGCCTACACCACCGGTGTGGCAGCCCATTCCCCGCACTCAGCACTCTCTGAGTCAAACACATACCCCTGACATCTATTCAGTACCTGCTCCCCAGCACATTAAGACTGTGTCCCCTTGTGGCAAACATTTCAGCCCGAGGAAAAAGCCTCTGACTATCCACACGATCAACGCCTCTCAACATCTGATGAGAATCGGAGAGTCAACAGAACGGCGGGTGGTTAGAGGATAGAAGGACAGGTTATAAGAGACGATCCTACAGAGCGAAGTACAGTTCTCAGCTATCTGTACTGATTTAGTGAAGTACCGTTCTCGATTCTATCCGCGCCTGTCGCTTTTCCCTCATACGATTTTCTCTTCCTCAGGTGAGTCTCAGATTAACATTTCCGTTGAGTACAGCGAGATAAATCCCACGATCGGGGGAGATGCGCTCTTTTCAGTGCGGCCGTCGGAATATGTCAGCAATGGAAGCTGGAGTTTTAATGGGAATACAGTCGCCCAGTGGATCGGCCAGACCGTGTCTATTGCCAATGCCTACACATCGGGGGCTGAGTTATTTCCACACAACGGGTCGCTTCTGCTGAAGTCGGTGAACGTGTGGGACAGCGGGGAATACCGTGTGAATATGGTTCCAACTAGTGGCTTGCAAACCTCAGCGACCGTCACTCTGCGTGTCATTGGTAAGTGAGACAGGGTCATGCGATCTCCGACTATAAGGTTCATTTTATTCCCGTGCTGATAGAATACAATATAACCTTTACTGATCGTTGCTGGATGACGGATTTATTCCGAATGAAAAACTAAACCGAGTCAATAGTAAAGTTCCGCATTAGATTTAGTTTGAAGTTCCACTTGGACATTCCACGCACTCCCCACTCTCTGAGTATAAATCTTACCATAGAACCATAGATAGAACCATAGAACACTACCGCACAGTACAGGCCCGTCAGCCCTCCATGCTGTGCCGACCCATATAATCCTTTAAATAAAGAACTAAACTCACACTACCCCATAACCATTTTTCTTTCATCCATGTGCCTGCCAAAGAGGCTCTTAGCTTCAATAAAATTATGGAGAAGGATAGGACTGGACCCAGGGTTGAGATGTTTGATTGGAGAAAGGCTAACTCTGAGGAGAGGTGAAAGGATTTAGAAGGAGTGGAATGGGACGATTTGTTTTATGGGATGGATGGAATAGAGAAATGACAGTCATTTAAAGGTGACATTTTGAGGATACAGAATCATTATGTTCCTGTTAGGTTGAAAGGAAAGGTCAAATGTTTGACAGAGCCATGGTTTTCAAGGGATATTGGCAACTTTGTTGAAATGATTTTCATACGAGGAGGGTGTGATGCCTATACTCGCGGGACTGTGGAATTATGGAGGGAGGAGGTCGCACTGAAACATTCCGAATGTTGAAAAGCTGACATAGCAGATGTAGAAAGGATGGATCCCATGATGAAGGAATCTAGGACAAAAGGACAAAGCCTCAGGATAGAGGGTCGTCCATTTAAAACAGAAATACAAACACAGAAAATCAACTGCACAATACAGTCCCTTCTGCCCAAAGAGTTGTGCTGAACATATCTCTACATTAGAAATTACAAGGCTTACCCATAGCCATCTATTATTTCAAGCTATATGTAACGACCCAAAAGCCTCTTAAATACCCTCACTTATCCGCCTACACCACCGGTGTGGCAGCCCATTCCCCGCACTCAGCACTCTCTGAGTCAAACACATACCCCTGACATCTATTCAGTACCTGCTCCCCAGCACATTAAGACTGTGTCCCCTTGTGGCAAACATTTCAGCCCGAGGAAAAAGCCTCTGACTATCCACACGATCAACGCCTCTCAACATCTGATGAGAATCGGAGAGTCAACAGAACGGCGGGTGGTTAGAGGATAGAAGGACAGGTTATAAGAGACGATCTTACAGAGCGAAGTACAGTTCTCAGCTATCTGTACTATTTAGCGAAGTACCATTCTCGATTCTACCCGCACCTGTCGCATTTCCCTCATACGATTTCTTTTCCTCAGGTGAGTCTCAGTTTAACATTTCGGTTGACGACAGGGAGATAAACTCCACGATCGAGGCAGATGCGCTCTTTTCTGTGCGCCCGTCGGATAATGTCAGCAGTGGAAGCTGGAGTTTTAATGGGAATACAGTCGCCCAGTGGATCGGCCAGACCGTGTCTATTGCCAATGCCTACACATCGCGGGCTGAGTTATTTCCACACAACGGTTCGCTTCTGCTGAAGTCGGTGAACGTGTGGGACAGCGGGGAATACCGTGTGAATATGGTTCCAACTAGTGGCTTCCAAACCTCAGCGACCGTCACTCTGCGTGTCTTTGGTAAGTGAGACAGAGTCATGCGATCTCCGACTATAATTTTCATTTTATTCCCGTGCTGATAGAATATAATATAACCTTTACTGATCGTTGCTGGATGACGGATTTGTTCCGAATGAAAAACTAAACCGGGTGAAAAATACAGTTCCGCATTAGATTTAGTTTGAAGTTCCACTAGGACATTCCACGCACTCACCACTCGCTGAGTAAAAATCTTACCATAGAACCATAGATAGAATCACAGAACACGACAGCACAGTACAGGCCCGTCAGCCCTCCACGCTGTGCCGACCCATGTAATCATTTAAAAAAAGAACTAATCTCACACTGCCCCATCACCCTCCATTTTTTTTTCAACCATGTGCCTGCAAAAGAGGCTCTTAGCTTCAATAAAATTATGGCGAAGGATAGGACTGGACGCAGGGTTGAGATGTTTGATTGGAAAGGCTAACTTTGAGGAGAGGCGAAAGAATTTACAAAGAGTGGATTGGGACGATTTGTTTTATGGGACGGATGTAATAGAGAAATGAAAGTCACTTAAAGGTGAAATTTTGAGGGTACAGAATCATTATGTTCCTGTTAGGTTGAAAGGAAAGTTTATAAGTTTGACAGAGCCATGGTTTTCAAGGGATATTGGCAACTTTGTTGAAATGGTTTTCATACTAGGAGGGTGTGATGCCTATACTCGCGGGACTGTGGAATTATGGAGGGAGGAGGTCGCACTGAAACATTCCGAATGTTGAAAAGCTGACATAGCAGATGTAGAAAGGATGGATCCCATGATGAAGGAATCTAGGACAAAAGGACAAAGCCTCAGGATAGAGGGTCGTCCATTTAAAACAGAAATACAAACACAGAAAATCAACTGCACAATTCAGTCCCTTCGGCCCAAAGAGTTGTGCTGAACATATCTCTACATTAGAAATTACAAGGCTTACCCATAGCCATCTATTATTTCAAGCTATATGTAACGACCCAAAAGCCTCTTAAATACCCTCACTTATCCGCCTACACCACCGGTGTGGCAGCCCATTCCCCGCACTCAGCACTCTCTGAGTCAAACACATACCCCTGACATCTATTCAGTACCTGCTCCCCAGCACATTAAGACTGTGTCCCCTTGTGGCAAACATTTCAGCCCGAGGAAAAAGCCTCTGACTATCCACACGATCAACGCCTCTCAACATCTGATGAGAATCGGAGAGTCAACAGAACGGCGGGTGGTTAGAGGATAGAAGGACAGGTTATAAGAGACGATCCTACAGAGCGAAGTACAGTTCTCAGCTATCTGTACTGATTTAGTGAAGTACCGTTCTCGATTCTATCCGCGCCTGTCGCTTTTCCCTCATACGATTTTCTCTTCCTCAGGTGAGTCTCAGATTAACATTTCCGTTGAGTACAGCGAGATAAATCCCACGATCGGGGGAGATGCGCTCTTTTCAGTGCGGCCGTCGGAATATGTCAGCAATGGAAGCTGGAGTTTTAATGGGAATACAGTCGCCCAGTGGATCGGCCAGACCGTGTCTATTGCCAATGCCTACACATCGGGGGCTGAGTTATTTCCACACAACGGGTCGCTTCTGCTGAAGTCGGTGAACGTGTGGGACAGCGGGGAATACCGTGTGAATATGGTTCCAACTAGTGGCTTGCAAACCTCAGCGACCGTCACTCTGCGTGTCATTGGTAAGTGAGACAGGGTCATGCGATCTCCGACTATAAGGTTCATTTTATTCCCGTGCTGATAGAATACAATATAACCTTTACTGATCGTTGCTGGATGACGGATTTATTCCGAATGAAAAACTAAACCGAGTCAATAGTAAAGTTCCGCATTAGATTTAGTTTGAAGTTCCACTTGGACATTCCACGCACTCCCCACTCTCTGAGTATAAATCTTACCATAGAACCATAGATAGAACCATAGAACACTACCGCACAGTACAGGCCCGTCAGCCCTCCATGCTGTGCCGACCCATATAATCCTTTAAATAAAGAACTAAACTCACACTACCCCATAACCATTTTTCTTTCATCCATGTGCCTGCCAAAGAGGCTCTTAGCTTCAATAAAATTATGGAGAAGGATAGGACTGGACCCAGGGTTGAGATGTTTGATTGGAGAAAGGCTAACTCTGAGGAGAGGTGAAAGGATTTAGAAGGAGTGGAATGGGACGATTTGTTTTATGGGATGGATGGAATAGAGAAATGACAGTCATTTAAAGGTGACATTTTGAGGATACAGAATCATTATGTTCCTGTTAGGTTGAAAGGAAAGGTCAAATGTTTGACAGAGCCATGGTTTTCAAGGGATATTGGCAACTTTGTTGAAATGATTTTCATACGAGGAGGGTGTGATGCCTATACTCGCGGGACTGTGGAATTATGGAGGGAGGAGGTCGCACTGAAACATTCCGAATGTTGAAAAGCTGACATAGCAGATGTAGAAAGGATGGATCCCATGATGAAGGAATCTAGGACAAAAGGACAAAGCCTCAGGATAGAGGGTCGTCCATTTAAAACAGAAATACAAACACAGAAAATCAACTGCACAATACAGTCCCTTCTGCCCAAAGAGTTGTGCTGAACATATCTCTACATTAGAAATTACAAGGCTTACCCATAGCCATCTATTATTTCAAGCTATATGTAACGACCCAAAAGCCTCTTAAATACCCTCACTTATCCGCCTACACCACCGGTGTGGCAGCCCATTCCCCGCACTCAGCACTCTCTGAGTCAAACACATACCCCTGACATCTATTCAGTACCTGCTCCCCAGCACATTAAGACTGTGTCCCCTTGTGGCAAACATTTCAGCCCGAGGAAAAAGCCTCTGACTATCCACACGATCAACGCCTCTCAACATCTGATGAGAATCGGAGAGTCAACAGAACGGCGGGTGGTTAGAGGATAGAAGGACAGGTTATAAGAGACGATCTTACAGAGCGAAGTACAGTTCTCAGCTATCTGTACTATTTAGCGAAGTACCATTCTCGATTCTACCCGCACCTGTCGCATTTCCCTCATACGATTTCTTTTCCTCAGGTGAGTCTCAGTTTAACATTTCGGTTGACGACAGGGAGATAAACTCCACGATCGAGGCAGATGCGCTCTTTTCTGTGCGCCCGTCGGATAATGTCAGCAGTGGAAGCTGGAGTTTTAATGGGAATACAGTCGCCCAGTGGATCGGCCAGACCGTGTCTATTGCCAATGCCTACACATCGCGGGCTGAGTTATTTCCACACAACGGTTCGCTTCTGCTGAAGTCGGTGAACGTGTGGGACAGCGGGGAATACCGTGTGAATATGGTTCCAACTAGTGGCTTCCAAACCTCAGCGACCGTCACTCTGCGTGTCTTTGGTAAGTGAGACAGAGTCATGCGATCTCCGACTATAATTTTCATTTTATTCCCGTGCTGATAGAATATAATATAACCTTTACTGATCGTTGCTGGATGACGGATTTGTTCCGAATGAAAAACTAAACCGGGTGAAAAATACAGTTCCGCATTAGATTTAGTTTGAAGTTCCACTAGGACATTCCACGCACTCACCACTCGCTGAGTAAAAATCTTACCATAGAACCATAGATAGAATCACAGAACACGACAGCACAGTACAGGCCCGTCAGCCCTCCACGCTGTGCCGACCCATGTAATCATTTAAAAAAAGAACTAATCTCACACTGCCCCATCACCCTCCATTTTTTTTTCAACCATGTGCCTGCAAAAGAGGCTCTTAGCTTCAATAAAATTATGGCGAAGGATAGGACTGGACGCAGGGTTGAGATGTTTGATTGGAAAGGCTAACTTTGAGGAGAGGCGAAAGAATTTACAAAGAGTGGATTGGGACGATTTGTTTTATGGGACGGATGTAATAGAGAAATGAAAGTCACTTAAAGGTGAAATTTTGAGGGTACAGAATCATTATGTTCCTGTTAGGTTGAAAGGAAAGTTTATAAGTTTGACAGAGCCATGGTTTTCAAGGGATATTGGCAACTTTGTTGAAATGGTTTTCATACTAGGAGGGTGTGATGCCTATACTCGCGGGACTGTGGAATTATGGAGGGAGGAGGTCGCACTGAAACATTCCGAATGTTGAAAAGCTGACATAGCAGATGTAGAAAGGATGGATCCCATGATGAAGGAATCTAGGACAAAAGGACAAAGCCTCAGGATAGAGGGTCGTCCATTTAAAACAGAAATACAAACACAGAAAATCAACTGCACAATTCAGTCCCTTCGGCCCAAAGAGTTGTGCTGAACATATCTCTACATTAGAAATTACAAGGCTTACCCATAGCCATCTATTATTTCAAGCTATATGTAACGACCCAAAAGCCTCTTAAATACCCTCACTTATCCGCCTACACCACCGGTGTGGCAGCCCATTCCCCGCACTCAGCACTCTCTGAGTCAAACACATACCCCTGACATCTATTCAGTACCTGCTCCCCAGCACATTAAGACTGTGTCCCCTTGTGGCAAACATTTCAGCCCGAGGAAAAAGCCTCTGACTATCCACACGATCAACGCCTCTCAACATCTGATGAGAATCGGAGAGTCAACAGAACGGCGGGTGGTTAGAGGATAGAAGGACAGGTTATAAGAGACGATCCTACAGAGCGAAGTACAGTTCTCAGCTATCTGTACTGATTTAGTGAAGTACCGTTCTCGATTCTATCCGCGCCTGTCGCTTTTCCCTCATACGATTTTCTCTTCCTCAGGTGAGTCTCAGATTAACATTTCCGTTGAGTACAGCGAGATAAATCCCACGATCGGGGGAGATGCGCTCTTTTCAGTGCGGCCGTCGGAATATGTCAGCAATGGAAGCTGGAGTTTTAATGGGAATACAGTCGCCCAGTGGATCGGCCAGACCGTGTCTATTGCCAATGCCTACACATCGGGGGCTGAGTTATTTCCACACAACGGGTCGCTTCTGCTGAAGTCGGTGAACGTGTGGGACAGCGGGGAATACCGTGTGAATATGGTTCCAACTAGTGGCTTGCAAACCTCAGCGACCGTCACTCTGCGTGTCATTGGTAAGTGAGACAGGGTCATGCGATCTCCGACTATAAGGTTCATTTTATTCCCGTGCTGATAGAATACAATATAACCTTTACTGATCGTTGCTGGATGACGGATTTATTCCGAATGAAAAACTAAACCGAGTCAATAGTAAAGTTCCGCATTAGATTTAGTTTGAAGTTCCACTTGGACATTCCACGCACTCCCCACTCTCTGAGTATAAATCTTACCATAGAACCATAGATAGAACCATAGAACACTACCGCACAGTACAGGCCCGTCAGCCCTCCATGCTGTGCCGACCCATATAATCCTTTAAATAAAGAACTAAACTCACACTACCCCATAACCATTTTTCTTTCATCCATGTGCCTGCCAAAGAGGCTCTTAGCTTCAATAAAATTATGGAGAAGGATAGGACTGGACCCAGGGTTGAGATGTTTGATTGGAGAAAGGCTAACTCTGAGGAGAGGTGAAAGGATTTAGAAGGAGTGGAATGGGACGATTTGTTTTATGGGATGGATGGAATAGAGAAATGACAGTCATTTAAAGGTGACATTTTGAGGATACAGAATCATTATGTTCCTGTTAGGTTGAAAGGAAAGGTCAAATGTTTGACAGAGCCATGGTTTTCAAGGGATATTGGCAACTTTGTTGAAATGATTTTCATACGAGGAGGGTGTGATGCCTATACTCGCGGGACTGTGGAATTATGGAGGGAGGAGGTCGCACTGAAACATTCCGAATGTTGAAAAGCTGACATAGCAGATGTAGAAAGGATGGATCCCATGATGAAGGAATCTAGGACAAAAGGACAAAGCCTCAGGATAGAGGGTCGTCCATTTAAAACAGAAATACAAACACAGAAAATCAACTGCACAATACAGTCCCTTCTGCCCAAAGAGTTGTGCTGAACATATCTCTACATTAGAAATTACAAGGCTTACCCATAGCCATCTATTATTTCAAGCTATATGTAACGACCCAAAAGCCTCTTAAATACCCTCACTTATCCGCCTACACCACCGGTGTGGCAGCCCATTCCCCGCACTCAGCACTCTCTGAGTCAAACACATACCCCTGACATCTATTCAGTACCTGCTCCCCAGCACATTAAGACTGTGTCCCCTTGTGGCAAACATTTCAGCCCGAGGAAAAAGCCTCTGACTATCCACACGATCAACGCCTCTCAACATCTGATGAGAATCGGAGAGTCAACAGAACGGCGGGTGGTTAGAGGATAGAAGGACAGGTTATAAGAGACGATCTTACAGAGCGAAGTACAGTTCTCAGCTATCTGTACTATTTAGCGAAGTACCATTCTCGATTCTACCCGCACCTGTCGCATTTCCCTCATACGATTTCTTTTCCTCAGGTGAGTCTCAGTTTAACATTTCGGTTGACGACAGGGAGATAAACTCCACGATCGAGGCAGATGCGCTCTTTTCTGTGCGCCCGTCGGATAATGTCAGCAGTGGAAGCTGGAGTTTTAATGGGAATACAGTCGCCCAGTGGATCGGCCAGACCGTGTCTATTGCCAATGCCTACACATCGCGGGCTGAGTTATTTCCACACAACGGTTCGCTTCTGCTGAAGTCGGTGAACGTGTGGGACAGCGGGGAATACCGTGTGAATATGGTTCCAACTAGTGGCTTCCAAACCTCAGCGACCGTCACTCTGCGTGTCTTTGGTAAGTGAGACAGAGTCATGCGATCTCCGACTATAATTTTCATTTTATTCCCGTGCTGATAGAATATAATATAACCTTTACTGATCGTTGCTGGATGACGGATTTGTTCCGAATGAAAAACTAAACCGGGTGAAAAATACAGTTCCGCATTAGATTTAGTTTGAAGTTCCACTAGGACATTCCACGCACTCACCACTCGCTGAGTAAAAATCTTACCATAGAACCATAGATAGAATCACAGAACACGACAGCACAGTACAGGCCCGTCAGCCCTCCACGCTGTGCCGACCCATGTAATCATTTAAAAAAAGAACTAATCTCACACTGCCCCATCACCCTCCATTTTTTTTTCAACCATGTGCCTGCAAAAGAGGCTCTTAGCTTCAATAAAATTATGGCGAAGGATAGGACTGGACGCAGGGTTGAGATGTTTGATTGGAAAGGCTAACTTTGAGGAGAGGCGAAAGAATTTACAAAGAGTGGATTGGGACGATTTGTTTTATGGGACGGATGTAATAGAGAAATGAAAGTCACTTAAAGGTGAAATTTTGAGGGTACAGAATCATTATGTTCCTGTTAGGTTGAAAGGAAAGTTTATAAGTTTGACAGAGCCATGGTTTTCAAGGGATATTGGCAACTTTGTTGAAATGGTTTTCATACTAGGAGGGTGTGATGCCTATACTCGCGGGACTGTGGAATTATGGAGGGAGGAGGTCGCACTGAAACATTCCGAATGTTGAAAAGCTGACATAGCAGATGTAGAAAGGATGGATCCCATGATGAAGGAATCTAGGACAAAAGGACAAAGCCTCAGGATAGAGGGTCGTCCATTTAAAACAGAAATACAAACACAGAAAATCAACTGCACAATTCAGTCCCTTCGGCCCAAAGAGTTGTGCTGAACATATCTCTACATTAGAAATTACAAGGCTTACCCATAGCCATCTATTATTTCAAGCTATATGTAACGACCCAAAAGCCTCTTAAATACCCTCACTTATCCGCCTACACCACCGGTGTGGCAGCCCATTCCCCGCACTCAGCACTCTCTGAGTCAAACACATACCCCTGACATCTATTCAGTACCTGCTCCCCAGCACATTAAGACTGTGTCCCCTTGTGGCAAACATTTCAGCCCGAGGAAAAAGCCTCTGACTATCCACACGATCAACGCCTCTCAACATCTGATGAGAATCGGAGAGTCAACAGAACGGCGGGTGGTTAGAGGATAGAAGGACAGGTTATAAGAGACGATCCTACAGAGCGAAGTACAGTTCTCAGCTATCTGTACTGATTTAGTGAAGTACCGTTCTCGATTCTATCCGCGCCTGTCGCTTTTCCCTCATACGATTTTCTCTTCCTCAGGTGAGTCTCAGATTAACATTTCCGTTGAGTACAGCGAGATAAATCCCACGATCGGGGGAGATGCGCTCTTTTCAGTGCGGCCGTCGGAATATGTCAGCAATGGAAGCTGGAGTTTTAATGGGAATACAGTCGCCCAGTGGATCGGCCAGACCGTGTCTATTGCCAATGCCTACACATCGCGGGCTGAGTTATTTCCACACAACGGGTCGCTTCTGCTGAAGTCGGTGAACGTGTGGGACAGCGGGGAATACCGTGTGAATATGGTTCCAACTAGTGGCTTGCAAACCTCAGCGACCGTCACTCTGCGTGTCATTGGTAAGTGAGACAGGGTCATGCGATCTCCGACTATAAGGTTCATTTTATTCCCGTGCTGATAGAATACAATATAACCTTTACTGATCGTTGCTGGATGACGGATTTATTCCGAATGAAAAACTAAACCGAGTCAATAGTAAAGTTCCGCATTAGATTTAGTTTGAAGTTCCACTTGGACATTCCACGCACTCCCCACTCTCTGAGTATAAATCTTACCATAGAACCATAGATAGAACCATAGAACACTACCGCACAGTACAGGCCCGTCAGCCCTCCATGCTGTGCCGACCCATATAATCCTTTAAATAAAGAACTAAACTCACACTACCCCATAACCATTTTTCTTTCATCCATGTGCCTGCCAAAGAGGCTCTTAGCTTCAATAAAATTATGGAGAAGGATAGGACTGGACCCAGGGTTGAGATGTTTGATTGGAGAAAGGCTAACTCTGAGGAGAGGTGAAAGGATTTAGAAGGAGTGGAATGGGACGATTTGTTTTATGGGATGGATGGAATAGAGAAATGACAGTCATTTAAAGGTGACATTTTGAGGATACAGAATCATTATGTTCCTGTTAGGTTGAAAGGAAAGGTCAAAAGTTTGACAGAGCCATGGTTTTCAAGGGATATTGGCAACTTTGTTGAAATGATTTTCATACGAGGAGGGTGTGATGCCTATACTCGCGGGACTGTGGAATTATGGAGGGAGGAGGTCGCACTGAAACATTCCGAAAATTGAAAAGCTGACATACCAGATGTAGAAAGGATGCATCCCATGATGAAGGAATCTAGGACAAAAGGGCAAAGCCTCAGGCTAGAGGGTCGTCCATTTAAAACAGAAATAGAAACATAGAAAACCTACAGCACAATACAGGCCATTCGGCCTACAAAGTTTTGCTGAACATATCTCTACATTAGAAATTACAAGGCTTAGCCATAGCCATCTATTATTCCAAGCTCTATGTACCTACCCAAAAGCCACTTAAATACCCTCACTTATCCGTCTACACCACCGGTGCGGTGCCCATTCCACGCACTCAGCACTCTCTAAGTAAAAAAAATACCCCTGATACCTCTTCAGTACCTGCTCCCCAGCACATTAGAGACTGTGTCCTCTTTGTTAAACATTTCAGCCCGAGGAAAAAGCCTCTGACTATCCACACGATCAACGCCTCTCAACATCTGATGAGAATCTGAGAGTCAACAGAACGGCGGGTGGTTGGAGGATAGAAGGACAGGTTATAAGAGACGATCTTACAGAGCGAAGTACAATTCTGAGCTATCTGTACTGATTTAGCGAAGTACCGTTCTCGATTCTATCCGCACCTGTTGCTTTTCCCTCATACGATTTTCTCTTCCTCAGGTGAGTCTCAGTTTAACATTTCGGTTTACGACAGCGAGATAACCTCCACAATCGGGGGAGATGCGCTCTTTTCCGTGCGCCCGTCGGATAATGTCAGCAGTGGAAGCTGGAGTTTTAATGGGAATACAGTCGCCCAGTGGATCGGCCAGACCGTGTCTATTGCCAATGCCTACACATCGCGGGCTGAGTTATTTCCACACAACGGTTCGCTTCTGCTGAAGTCGGTGAACGTGTGGGACAGCGGGGAATACCGTGTGAATATGGTTCCAACTAGTGGCTTCCAAACCTCAGCGACCGTCACTCTGCGTGTCTTTGGTAAGTGAGACAGAGTCATGCGATCTCCGACTATAATTTTCATTTTATTCCCGTGCTGATAGAATATAATATAACCTTTACTGATCGTTGCTGGATGACGGATTTGTTCCGAATGAAAAACTAAACCGGGTGAAAAATACAGTTCCGCATTAGATTTAGTTTGAAGTTCCACTAGGACATTCCACGCACTCACCACTCGCTGAGTAAAAATCTTACCATAGAACCATAGATAGAATCACAGAACACGACAGCACAGTACAGGCCCGTCAGCCCTCCACGCTGTGCCGACCCATGTAATCATTTAAAAAAAGAACTAATCTCACACTGCCCCATCAACCTCCATTTTTTTTTCAACCATGTGCCTGCAAAAGAGGCTCTTAGCTTCAATAAAATTATGGCGAAGGATAGGACTGGACGCAGGGTTGAGATGTTTGATTGGAAAGGCTAACTTTGAGGAGAGGCGAAAGAATTTACAAAGAGTGGATTGGGACGATTTGTTTTATGGGACGGATGTAATAGAGAAATGAAAGTCACTTAAAGGTGAAATTTTGAGGGTACAGAATCATTATGTTCCTGTTAGGTTGAAAGGAAAGTTTATAAGTTTGACAGAGCCATGGTTTTCAAGGGATATTGGCAACTTTGTTGAAATGGTTTTCATACTAGGAGGGTGTGATGCCTATACTCGCGGGACTGTGGAATTATGGAGGGAGGAGGTCGCACTGAAACATTCCGAATGTTGAAAAGCTGACATAGCAGATGTAGAAAGGATGGATCCCATGATGAAGGAATCTAGGACAAAAGGACAAAGCCTCAGGATAGAGGGTCGTCCATTTAAAACAGAAATACAAACACAGAAAATCAACTGCACAATTCAGTCCCTTCGGCCCAAAGAGTTGTGCTGAACATATCTCTACATTAGAAATTACAAGGCTTACCCATAGCCATCTATTATTTCAAGCTATATGTAACGACCCAAAAGCCTCTTAAATACCCTCACTTATCCGCCTACACCACCGGTGTGGCAGCCCATTCCCCGCACTCAGCACTCTCTGAGTCAAACACATACCCCTGACATCTATTCAGTACCTGCTCCCCAGCACATTAAGACTGTGTCCCCTTGTGGCAAACATTTCAGCCCGAGGAAAAAGCCTCTGACTATCCACACGATCAACGCCTCTCAACATCTGATGAGAATCGGAGAGTCAACAGAACGGCGGGTGGTTAGAGGATAGAAGGACAGGTTATAAGAGACGATCCTACAGAGCGAAGTACAGTTCTCAGCTATCTGTACTGATTTAGTGAAGTACCGTTCTCGATTCTATCCGCGCCTGTCGCTTTTCCCTCATACGATTTTCTCTTCCTCAGGTGAGTCTCAGATTAACATTTCCGTTGAGTACAGCGAGATAAATCCCACGATCGGGGGAGATGCGCTCTTTTCAGTGCGGCCGTCGGAATATGTCAGCAATGGAAGCTGGAGTTTTAATGGGAATACAGTCGCCCAGTGGATCGGCCAGACCGTGTCTATTGCCAATGCCTACACATCGGGGGCTGAGTTATTTCCACACAACGGGTCGCTTCTGCTGAAGTCGGTGAACGTGTGGGACAGCGGGGAATACCGTGTGAATATGGTTCCAACTAGTGGCTTGCAAACCTCAGCGACCGTCACTCTGCGTGTCATTGGTAAGTGAGACAGGGTCATGCGATCTCCGACTATAAGGTTCATTTTATTCCCGTGCTGATAGAATACAATATAACCTTTACTGATCGTTGCTGGATGACGGATTTATTCCGAATGAAAAACTAAACCGAGTCAATAGTAAAGTTCCGCATTAGATTTAGTTTGAAGTTCCACTTGGACATTCCACGCACTCCCCACTCTCTGAGTATAAATCTTACCATAGAACCATAGATAGAACCATAGAACACTACCGCACAGTACAGGCCCGTCAGCCCTCCATGCTGTGCCGACCCATATAATCCTTTAAATAAAGAACTAAACTCACACTACCCCATAACCATTTTTCTTTCATCCATGTGCCTGCCAAAGAGGCTCTTAGCTTCAATAAAATTATGGAGAAGGATAGGACTGGACCCAGGGTTGAGATGTTTGATTGGAGAAAGGCTAACTCTGAGGAGAGGTGAAAGGATTTAGAAGGAGTGGAATGGGACGATTTGTTTTATGGGATGGATGGAATAGAGAAATGACAGTCATTTAAAGGTGACATTTTGAGGATACAGAATCATTATGTTCCTGTTAGGTTGAAAGGAAAGGTCAAATGTTTGACAGAGCCATGGTTTTCAAGGGATATTGGCAACTTTGTTGAAATGATTTTCATACGAGGAGGGTGTGATGCCTATACTCGCGGGACTGTGGAATTATGGAGGGAGGAGGTCGCACTGAAACATTCCGAATGTTGAAAAGCTGACATAGCAGATGTAGAAAGGATGGATCCCATGATGAAGGAATCTAGGACAAAAGGACAAAGCCTCAGGATAGAGGGTCGTCCATTTAAAACAGAAATACAAACACAGAAAATCAACTGCACAATACAGTCCCTTCTGCCCAAAGAGTTGTGCTGAACATATCTCTACATTAGAAATTACAAGGCTTACCCATAGCCATCTATTATTTCAAGCTATATGTAACGACCCAAAAGCCTCTTAAATACCCTCACTTATCCGCCTACACCACCGGTGTGGCAGCCCATTCCCCGCACTCAGCACTCTCTGAGTCAAACACATACCCCTGACATCTATTCAGTACCTGCTCCCCAGCACATTAAGACTGTGTCCCCTTGTGGCAAACATTTCAGCCCGAGGAAAAAGCCTCTGACTATCCACACGATCAACGCCTCTCAACATCTGATGAGAATCGGAGAGTCAACAGAACGGCGGGTGGTTAGAGGATAGAAGGACAGGTTATAAGAGACGATCTTACAGAGCGAAGTACAGTTCTCAGCTATCTGTACTATTTAGCGAAGTACCATTCTCGATTCTACCCGCACCTGTCGCATTTCCCTCATACGATTTCTTTTCCTCAGGTGAGTCTCAGTTTAACATTTCGGTTGACGACAGGGAGATAAACTCCACGATCGAGGCAGATGCGCTCTTTTCTGTGCGCCCGTCGGATAATGTCAGCAGTGGAAGCTGGAGTTTTAATGGGAATACAGTCGCCCAGTGGATCGGCCAGACCGTGTCTATTGCCAATGCCTACACATCGCGGGCTGAGTTATTTCCACACAACGGTTCGCTTCTGCTGAAGTCGGTGAACGTGTGGGACAGCGGGGAATACCGTGTGAATATGGTTCCAACTAGTGGCTTCCAAACCTCAGCGACCGTCACTCTGCGTGTCTTTGGTAAGTGAGACAGAGTCATGCGATCTCCGACTATAATTTTCATTTTATTCCCGTGCTGATAGAATATAATATAACCTTTACTGATCGTTGCTGGATGACGGATTTGTTCCGAATGAAAAACTAAACCGGGTGAAAAATACAGTTCCGCATTAGATTTAGTTTGAAGTTCCACTAGGACATTCCACGCACTCACCACTCGCTGAGTAAAAATCTTACCATAGAACCATAGATAGAATCACAGAACACGACAGCACAGTACAGGCCCGTCAGCCCTCCACGCTGTGCCGACCCATGTAATCATTTAAAAAAAGAACTAATCTCACACTGCCCCATCACCCTCCATTTTTTTTTCAACCATGTGCCTGCAAAAGAGGCTCTTAGCTTCAATAAAATTATGGCGAAGGATAGGACTGGACGCAGGGTTGAGATGTTTGATTGGAAAGGCTAACTTTGAGGAGAGGCGAAAGAATTTACAAAGAGTGGATTGGGACGATTTGTTTTATGGGACGGATGTAATAGAGAAATGAAAGTCACTTAAAGGTGAAATTTTGAGGGTACAGAATCATTATGTTCCTGTTAGGTTGAAAGGAAAGTTTATAAGTTTGACAGAGCCATGGTTTTCAAGGGATATTGGCAACTTTGTTGAAATGGTTTTCATACTAGGAGGGTGTGATGCCTATACTCGCGGGACTGTGGAATTATGGAGGGAGGAGGTCGCACTGAAACATTCCGAATGTTGAAAAGCTGACATAGCAGATGTAGAAAGGATGGATCCCATGATGAAGGAATCTAGGACAAAAGGACAAAGCCTCAGGATAGAGGGTCGTCCATTTAAAACAGAAATACAAACACAGAAAATCAACTGCACAATTCAGTCCCTTCGGCCCAAAGAGTTGTGCTGAACATATCTCTACATTAGAAATTACAAGGCTTACCCATAGCCATCTATTATTTCAAGCTATATGTAACGACCCAAAAGCCTCTTAAATACCCTCACTTATCCGCCTACACCACCGGTGTGGCAGCCCATTCCCCGCACTCAGCACTCTCTGAGTCAAACACATACCCCTGACATCTATTCAGTACCTGCTCCCCAGCACATTAAGACTGTGTCCCCTTGTGGCAAACATTTCAGCCCGAGGAAAAAGCCTCTGACTATCCACACGATCAACGCCTCTCAACATCTGATGAGAATCGGAGAGTCAACAGAACGGCGGGTGGTTAGAGGATAGAAGGACAGGTTATAAGAGACGATCCTACAGAGCGAAGTACAGTTCTCAGCTATCTGTACTGATTTAGTGAAGTACCGTTCTCGATTCTATCCGCGCCTGTCGCTTTTCCCTCATACGATTTTCTCTTCCTCAGGTGAGTCTCAGATTAACATTTCCGTTGAGTACAGCGAGATAAATCCCACGATCGGGGGAGATGCGCTCTTTTCAGTGCGGCCGTCGGAATATGTCAGCAATGGAAGCTGGAGTTTTAATGGGAATACAGTCGCCCAGTGGATCGGCCAGACCGTGTCTATTGCCAATGCCTACACATCGCGGGCTGAGTTATTTCCACACAACGGGTCGCTTCTGCTGAAGTCGGTGAACGTGTGGGACAGCGGGGAATACCGTGTGAATATGGTTCCAACTAGTGGCTTGCAAACCTCAGCGACCGTCACTCTGCGTGTCATTGGTAAGTGAGACAGGGTCATGCGATCTCCGACTATAAGGTTCATTTTATTCCCGTGCTGATAGAATACAATATAACCTTTACTGATCGTTGCTGGATGATGGATTTATTCCGAATGAAAAACTAAACCGAGTCAATAGTAAAGTTCCGCATTAGATTTAGTTTGAAGTTCCACTTGGACATTCCACGCACTCACCACTCGCTGAGTATAAATCTTACCATAGAACCATAGATAGAACCATAGAACACTACCGCACAGTACAGGCCCGTCAGCCCTCCATGCTGTGCCGACCCATATAATCCTTTAAATAAAGAACTAAACTCACACTACCCCATAACCATTTTTCTTTCATCCATGTGCCTGCCAAAGAGGCTCTTAGCTTCAATAAAATTATGGAGAAGGATAGGACTGGACCCAGGGTTGAGATGTTTGATTGGAGAAAGGCTAACTCTGAGGAGAGGTGAAAGGATTTAGAAGGAGTGGAATGGGACGATTTGTTTTATGGGATGGATGGAATAGAGAAATGACAGTCATTTAAAGGTGACATTTTGAGGATACAGAATCATTATGTTCCTGTTAGGTTGAAAGGAAAGGTCAAAAGTTTGACAGAGCCATGGTTTTCAAGGGATATTGGCAACTTTGTTGAAATGATTTTCATACGAGGAGGGTGTGATGCCTATACTCGCGGGACTGTGGAATTATGGAGGGAGGAGGTCGCACTGAAACATTCCGAAAATTGAAAAGCTGACATACCAGATGTAGAAAGGATGCATCCCATGATGAAGGAATCTAGGACAAAAGGGCAAAGCCTCAGGCTAGAGGGTCGTCCATTTAAAACAGAAATAGAAACATAGAAAACCTACAGCACAATACAGGCCATTCGGCCTACAAAGTTTTGCTGAACATATCTCTACATTAGAAATTACAAGGCTTAGCCATAGCCATCTATTATTCCAAGCTCTATGTACCTACCCAAAAGCCACTTAAATACCCTCACTTATCCGTCTACACCACCGGTGCGGTGCCCATTCCACGCACTCAGCACTCTCTAAGTAAAAAAAATACCCCTGATACCTCTTCAGTACCTGCTCCCCAGCACATTAGAGACTGTGTCCTCTTTGTTAAACATTTCAGCCCGAGGAAAAAGCCTCTGACTATCCACACGATCAACGCCTCTCAACATCTGATGAGAATCTGAGAGTCAACAGAACGGCGGGTGGTTAGAGGATAGAAGGACAGGTTATAAGAGACGATCTTACAGAGCGAAGTACAGTTCTCAGCTATCTGTACTATTTAGCGAAGTACCATTCTCGATTCTACCCGCACCTGTCGCATTTCCCTCATTCGATTTCTTTTCCTCAGGTGAGTTTCAGTTTAACATTTCGGTTGACGACAGGGAGATAAACTCCACGATCGGGGCAGATGCGCTCTTTTCCGTGCGCCCGTCGGATAATGTCAGCAGTGGAAGCTGGAGTTTTAATGGGAAAACAGTCGCCCAGTGGATCAGCCAGACCGTGACTATTCCCAATGCCTACACATCGCGGGCTGAGTTATTTCCACACAACGGTTCGCTTCTGCTGAAGTCGGTGAACGTGTGGGACAGCGGGGAATACCGTGTGAATATGATTCCATCTAACGGCTTCCAAACCTCAGCTGCCGTCTCTCTGCGTGTCACTGGTAAGTGAGACAGAGTCATGCGATCTCGGACTATAACGTTCATTTTATTCCCCTGCCGATAGAATACAATATAACCTTTACTGTTCGTTGCTGGATGACGGATTTGTTCCGAATGAAAAACTAAACCGAGTGAACAATACAGTTCCGCATTAGATTTAGTTTGTTTCACTTGGGCATTCCACGCACTCACCACTCGCTGAGTAAAAATCTTACCATAGAACCATAGATAGAATCACAGAACACGACAGCACAGTACAGGCCCGTCAGCCCTCCACGCTGTGCCGACCCATGTAATCATTTAAAAAAAGAACTAATCTCACACTGCCCCATCACCCTCCATTTTTTTTTCAACCATGTGCCTGCAAAAGAGGCTCTTAGTTTCAATAAAATTATGGAGAAGGATAGGACTGGACCCACGGTTGAGACGTTTGATTGGAAAGGCTAACTTTGAGGAGAGGCGAAAGGATTTACAAGGAGTGGATTGGGACGATTTGTTTTATGTGACGGATGTAATAGAGAAATGAAAGTCACTTAAAGGTGAAATTTTGAGGGTACAGAATCATTATGTTCCTGTTAGGTTGAAAGGAAAGTTTATAAGTTTGACAGAGCCATGGTTTTCAAGGGATATTGGCAACTTTGTTGAAATGGTTTTCATACTAGGAGGGTGTGATGCCTATACTCGCGGGACTGTGGAATTATGGAGGGAGGAGGTCGCACTGAAACATTCCGAATGTTGAAAAGCTGACATAGCAGATGTAGAAAGGATGGATCCCATGATGAAGGAATCTAGGACAAAAGGACAAAGCCTCAGGATAGAGGGTCGTCCATTTAAAACAGAAATACAAACACAGAAAATCAACTGCACAATACAGTCCCTTCTGCCCAAAGAGTTGTGCTGAACATATCTCTACATTAGAAATTACAAGGCTTACCCATAGCCATCTATTATTTCAAGCTATATGTAACGACCCAAAAGCCTCTTAAATACCCTCACTTATCCGCCTACACCACCGGTGTGGCAGCCCATTCCCCGCACTCAGCACTCTCTGAGTCAAACACATACCCCTGACATCTATTCAGTACCTGCTCCCCAGCACATTAAGACTGTGTCCCCTTGTGGCAAACATTTCAGCCCGAGGAAAAAGCCTCTGACTATCCACACGATCAACGCCTCTCAACATCTGATGAGAATCGGAGAGTCAACAGAACGGCGGGTGGTTAGAGGATAGAAGGACAGGTTATAAGAGACGATCCTACAGAGCGAAGTACAGTTCTCAGCTATCTGTACTGATTTAGTGAAGTACCGTTCTCGATTCTACCCGCACCTGTCGCTTTTCCCTCATACGATTTTCTCTTCCTCAGGTGAGTCTCAGATTAACATTTCCGTTGAGTACAGCGAGATAAATCCCACGATCGGGGGAGATGCGCTCTTTTCAGTGCGGCCGTCGGAATATGTCAGCAGTGGAAGCTGGAGTTTTAATGGGAATACAGTCGCCCTGTGGATCGGCCAGACCGTGTCCATTGCCAATGCCTACACATCGCGGGCTGAGTTATTTCCACACAACGGGTCGCTTCTGCTGAAGTCGGTGAAGGTGTGGGACAGCGGGGAATACCGTGTGAATATGGTTCCAACTAGTGGCTTGCAAACCTCAGCGACCGTCACTCTGCGTGTCATTGGTAAGTGAGACAGGGTCATGCGATCTCCGACTATAAGGTTCATTTTATTCCCGTGCTGATAGAATACAATATAACCTTTACTGATCGTTGCTGGATGACGGATTTATTCCGAATGAAAAACTAAACCGAGTCAATAGTAAAGTTCCGCATTAGATTTAGTTTGAAGTTCCACTTGGACATTCCACGCACTCACCACTCGCTGAGTATAAATCTTACCATAGAACCATAGATAGAACCATAGAACACTACCGCACAGTACAGGCCCGTCAGCCCTCCATGCTGTGCCGACCCATATAATCCTTTAAATAAAGAACTAAACTCACACTACCCCATAACCATTTTTCTTTCATCCATGTGCCTGCCAAAGAGGCTCTTAGCTTCAATAAAATTATGGAGAAGGATAGGACTGGACCCAGGGTTGAGATGTTTGATTGGAGAAAGGCTAACTTTGAGGAGAGGCGAAAGGATTTAGAAGGAGTGGAATGGGACGATTTGTTTTATGGGACTGATGGAATAGAGAAATGACAGTCATTTAAAGGTGACATTTTGAGGATACAGAATCATTATGTTCCTGTTAGGTTGAAAGGAAAGTTCAAAAGTTTGACAGAGCCATGGTTTTCAAGGGATATTGGCAACTTTGTTGAAATGATTTTCATACGAGGAGGGTGTGATGCCTATACTCGCGGGACTGTGGAATTATGGAGGGAGGAGGTCGCACTGAAACATTCCGAAAATTGAAAAGCTGACATACCAGATGTAGAAAGGATGCATCCCATGATGAAGGAATCTAGGACAAAAGGGCAAAGCCTCAGGCTAGAGGGTCGTCCATTTAAAACAGAAATAGAAACATAGAAAACCTACAGCACAATACAGGCCATTCGGCCTACAAAGTTTTGCTGAACATATCTCTACATTAGAAATTACAAGGCTTAGCCATAGCCATCTATTATTCCAAGCTCTATGTACCTACCCAAAAGCCACTTAAATACCCTCACTTATCCGTCTACACCACCGGTGCGGTGCCCATTCCACGCACTCAGCACGCTCTAAGTAAAAAAAATACCCCTGATACCTCTTCAGTACCTGCTCCCCAGCACATTAGAGACTGTGTCCTCTTTGTTAAATATTTCAGCCCGAGGAAAAAGCCTCTGACTATCCACACGATCAACGCCTCTCAACAACTTATGAGAATGGGAGAGTCAACAGAACGGCGGGTGGTTAGAGGATAGAAGGACAGGTTATAAGAGACGATCTTACAGAGCGAAGTACAGTTCTCAGCTATCTGTACTATTTAGCGAAGTACCATTCTCGATTCTACCCGCACCTGTCGCATTTCCCTCATACGATTTCTTTTCCTCAGGTGAGTCTCAGTTTAACATTTCGGTTGACGACAGGGAGATAAACTCCACGATCGGGGCAGATGCGCTCTTTTCCGTGCGCCCGTCGGATAATGTCAGCAGTGGAAGCTGGAGTTTTAATGGGAAAACAGTCGCCCAGTGGATCGGCCAGACCGTGTCTATTGCCAATGCCTACACATCGCGGGCTGAGTTATTTCCACACAACGGTTCGCTTCTGCTGAAGTCGGAGAACGTGTGGGACAGCGGGGAATACCGTGTGAATATGGTTCCATCTAACGGCTTCCAAACCTCAGCTGCCGTCTCTCTGCGTGTCACTGGTAAGTGAGACAGAGCCATGCGATCTCCGACTATAATTTTCATTTTATTCCCGTGCTGATAGAATACAATATAACCTTTACTGTTCGTTGCTGGATGACGGATTTGTTCCGAATGAAAAACTAAACCGAGTGAACAATACAGTTCCGCATTAGATTTAGTTTGAAGTTCCGCTCGGACATTCCACGCACTCACCACTCTCTGAGTAAAAATCTTACCATAGAACCATAGATAGAACCATAAAATACTACCGCCCAGTAGAGGCCCGTCAGCCCTCCATGCTGTGCCGACCCATATAATCATTTAAATAAAGAACTAAACTCACACTACCCCATAACCATTTTTCTTTCATCCATGTGCCTGCCAAACAGGCTCTTAGCTTCAATAAAATTATGGAGAAGGATAGGACTGGACCCAGGGTTGAGATGTTTGATTGTAGAAAGGCTAACTTTGAGGAGAGGCGAAAGGATTTAGAATGAGTGGATTGGGACAATTTCTTTTATGGGATGGATGTAATAGAGAAATGACAGTCATTTAAAGATGAAATTTTGAGGATACAGAATCATTATGTTCTTGTTAGGTTGAAAGGAAAGGTTAAAAGTTTGACAGAGCCATGGTTTTCAAGGGATATTGGCAACTTTGTTGAAATGATTTTCGTACTAGGAGGGTGTGATGCCTATACTCGCGGGACTGTGGAATTATGGAGGGAGAAGGTCGCACTGAAACATTCCGAATGTTGAAAAGCTGACATACTAGATGTAGAAAGGATGCATCCCATGATGAAGGAATCTAGGACAAAAGGGCAAAGCCTCAGGATAGAGGGTCGTCCATTTAAAACAGAAATAGAAACACAGAAAACCTACAGCACAATACAGGCCCTTCGGCCTACAAAGTTGTGCTGAACATATCTCTACATTAGAAATCACAAGGCTTACCGATAGCAATCTATTATTCCAAGCTATATGTACCTACCCAAAAGCCTCTTAAATACCCTCACTGTCCGCCTACACCACCGGTGCGGCAGCCCATTCCGCGCACTCAGCACTCTCTGAGTAAAACAAATACCCCTGACATCTCTTCAGTACCTTCTCCCCAGCACATTAAGACTGTGTCCTCTTGTGGCAAACATTTCAGCCCGAGGAAAAAGCCTCTGACTATCCACACGATCAACGCCTCTCAACATCTGATGAGAATCGGAGAGTCAACAGAACGGCGGGTGGTTAGAGGATAGATGGACAGGTTATAAGAGACGATCTTACAGAGCGAAGTACAGTTCTCAGGTATCTGTACTGATTGAGCGAAGTACAGTTGTACATTCTATCCACGTCTGTCGGTTTTCCCTCATAAGATTTTCTCTTCCTCAGGTGAGTCTCAGTTTACCATTTTCGTTGAGTACAGCGAGATAAATTCCACGATCGGGGGAGATGCGCTCTTTTCAGTGCGGCCGTCGGAATATGTCAGCAATGGAAGCTGGAGTTTTAATGGGAATACAGTCGCCCTGTGGATCGGCCAGACCGTGTCTATTGCCAATGCCTACACATCGCGGGCTGAGTTATTTCCATACGACGGGTCGCTTCTGCTGAAGTCGCTGAACATGTCGGACAGCGGGGAATACCGTGTGAATATGGTTCCAATTAGTGGCTTCCAGACCTCAGCGACCGTCACTCTGCGTGTCACAGGTAAGTGAGACAGAGTCATGCGATCTCGGGCTATAAGGTTCAGTTTATTCCCGTGTTGATAGAATACAATATAACCTTTACTGATCGTTGCTGGATGACGGATTTGTTCCGAATGAAAAACTAAACCGAGTGAACAACACAGTTCCGCATTAGATTTAGTTTGAAGTTCCACTTGGACATTCCACGCACTCACCACTCTCTGAGTAAAAATCTTACCATAGACCCACAGATAGAACCATAGAACACTACAGCACAGTACAGGCCCTTCAGCCTTCCATGCTGTGCCGACCCATATAATCATTTAAAAAAAAAGCTAAACTCACATTACCCCATAACCATCCAATTTTCTGTCATCCATGTGCCTGCCAAAGAGGCTCTTAGTTTCAATAAAATTATGGAGAAGGATAGGACTGGACCCAGGGTTGAGATGTTTGATTGGAGAAAGGCTAACTTTGAGGAGAGGCGAAAGGATTTAGAAGGAGTGGATTGGGACAATTTGTTTTATGGGACGGATGTAATAGAGAAATGACAGTCACTTAAAGGTGAAATTTTGAGGGTACAGAATATTTATGTTCCTGTTAGGTTGAAAGGAAAGGTTAAAAGTTTGACAGAGTCATGGTTTTCAAGGGATATTGGCAAATTTGTTGAAATGATTTTCATACGAGGAGGGTGTGATGCCTATACTCTCGGGACTGTGGAATTATGGAGGGAGGAGGTCGCACTGAAACATTCCGAATGTTGAAAAGCTGACATATCAGATGTAGAAAGGATGCATCCCATGATGAAGGAATCTAGGACAAGAGGGCAAAGCCTCAGGATAGAGGGACGTCCATTTAAAAAGGAAATAGAAACACAGAAAACCTACAGCACAATACAGGCCCTTCGGCCCAAAGAGTTATGCTGAAAATATCTCTACATTAGAAATTAAGAGGCTTACCCATAGCAATCTATTATTCCATGCTATATGTACCTACCCAAAAGCCTCTTAAATACCCTCACTATCCGCCTACACCACCGGTGCGGCAGCCCATTCCACGCACTCAGCACTCTCTGAGTAAAACAAATACCCCTGACATCTCTTCAGTACCTGCTCCCCAGCACATTAAGATTGTGTCCTCTTGTGGCAAACATTTCAGCCCGAGGAAAAAGCCTCTGACTATCCACACGATCAACGCCTCTCAACATCTCATGAAAATCGGAGAGTCAACAGAACGACGGGTGGTTGGAGGATAGAAGGACAGGTTATAAGAGACGATCTTACAGAGCGAAGTACAATTCTCAGCTATCTGTACTGATTTAGCGAAGTACCGTTCTCGATTCTATCCGCACCTGTTGCTTTTCCCTCATACGATTTTCTCTTCCTTAGGTGAGTCTCAGTTTAACATTTTGGTTTACGACAGCGAGATAATTTCCACGATCGGGGGAGATGCGTTCTTTTCCGTGCGCCCGTCGGAATATGTCAGCAGTGGAAGCTGGAGTTTTAATGGGAATACAGTCGCCCAGTGGATCGGCCAGACCGTGTCTATTGCCAATGCCTACACATCGTGGGCTGAGTTATTTCCACACGTCGGGTCGCTTCTGCTGAAGTCGGTGAACGTGTGGGACAGCGGGGAATACCGTGTGAATATGGTTCCAACTAATGGCTTCCAAACCTCAGCGACCGTCACCCTGCGTGTCTTTGGTAAGTGAAACAGAGTCATGCGATCTCCGACTATAATTTTCATATTATTCCCGTGCTGATAGAATACAATATAACCTTTACTGATCGTTGCTGGAAGTCGGATTTGTTCCGAATGAAAATCTAAACCGAGTGAAAAATACAGTTCCGCATTAGATTTAGTTTGAAGTTCCACTAGGACATTCCACGCACTCACCACTCTCTGAGTAAAACTCTTACCATAGAACCATAGATAGAATCACAGAACACGACAGCACAGTACAGGCCCGTCAGCCCTCCACGCTGTGCCGACACATATAATCATTTAAAAAAAGAACTAATCTCACACTGCCCCATCACCCTCCATTTTTCTTTCAACCATGTGCCTGCAAAAGAGGCTCTTAGCTTCAATAAAATTATGGCGAAGGATAGGACTGGACGCAGGGTTGAGATGTTTGATTGGAGAAAGGCTAACTTTGAGGAGAGGCGAAAGGATTTACAAGGAGTGGATTGGGACGATTTGTTTTATGGGACGGATGTAATAGAGAAATGAAAGTCACTTAAAGGTGAAATTTTGAGGGTACAGAATCTTTATGTTCCTGTTAGCTTGAAAGGAAAGTTTAAAAGTTTGATAGAGCCACGGTTTTCAAGAGATATTGGCAACTTTGTTGAAATGATTTTCATACGAGGAGGGTGTGATGCCTATACTCGCGGACTGTGGAATTATGGAGGGAGAAGGTCGCACTGAAACATTCCGAATGTTGAAAAGCTGACATAGCAGATGCAGAAAGGATGGATCCCATGACGAAGGAATCTAGGAAAAAAGGACAAAGCCTCAGGATAGAGGGTCGTCCATTTAAAACAGAAATACAAACACAGAAAATCAACTGCACAATACAGTCCCTTCGGCCCAAAGAGTTGTGCTGAACATATCTCTACATTAGAAATTACAAGGCTTACCCATAGCCATCTATTATTCCAAGCTATATGTAACGACCCAAAAGCCTCTTAAATACCCTCACTTATCCGCCTACACCACGGGTGCGTCAGCCCATTCCACGCACTCAGCACTCTCTGAGTAAATCAAATACCCCTGGCATCTCTTCAGTATCTGCTCCCCAGCAGATTAAGACTGTGTCCTCTTGTGGCAAACTTTTCAGCCCGAGGAAAAAGCCTCTGACTATCCACACGATCAACGCCTCTCAACATCTGATGAGAATCGTAGAGTCAACAGAACGGCGGGTGGCTAGAGGATAGAAGGACAGTTTATAAGAGACGATCTTACAGAGCGAAGTACATTTCTCAGCTAGCTGTACTGATTTAGTGAAGTACCATTCACTATTCTATCCGCACCTGTCGCTTTTCCCTCATACGATTTTCTCTTCCTCAGGTGAGTCTCAGTTTATCATTTCGGTTTACGACAGCGAGATAATTTCCACGATCGGGGGAGATGCGCTCTTTTCAGTGTGGCCGTCGGATAATGTCAGCAGTGGAAGCTGGAGTTTTAATGGGAATACAGTCGCCCTGTGGATCGGCCAGACCGTGACTATTGCCAATGCCTACACATCGCGAGCTGAGTTATTTCCATACGACGGGTCGCTTCTGCTGAAGTCGGTGAAGGTGTGGGACAGCGGGGAATACCGTGTGAATATGGTTCCAACTAGCGGCTCCCAAACCTCAGCGACCGTCACTCTGCGTGTCATTGGTAAGTGAGACAGGGTCATGCGATCTCCGACTATAACACTCATTTTATTCCCGTGCTGATAGAATACAATATAACCTTTACTGATCGTTGCTGGATGTCGAATTTGTTCCGAATGAAAATCTAAACCGAGTGAACATCACAGTTCCGCATTAGATTTAGTTTGAAGTTCCACTTGGACATTCCACGCACTCACCACTCTCTGAGTATAAATCTTACCATAGAACCATAGATAGAACCATTGAACACTACCGCACAGTACAGGCCCGTCAGCCCTCCATGGTGTGCCGACCCATATAATCCTTTAAATAAACAACTAAACTCACACTACCCCATTACAGTTGTCATTTCTATCCACGTCTGTCGGTTTTCCCTCATACGATTTTCTCTTCCTCAGGTGAGTCTCAGTTTACCATTTTCGTTGAGTACAGCGAGATAATTTCCACGATCGGGGGAGATGCGCTCTTTTCAGTGTGGCTGTCGGAATATGTCAGCAATGGAAGCTGGAGTTTTAATGGGAATACAGTCGCCCAGTGGATCGGCCAGACCGTCTCTATTGCCAATGCCTACACATCGCGAGCTGAGTTATTTCCATACGATGGGTCGCTTCTGCTGAAGTCGGTGAAGGTGTGGGACAGCGGGGAATACCGTGTGATTATGGTTCCAACTAGTGGCACCCAGACCTCAGCGACCGTCACTCTGCGTGTCACTGGAAAGTGAGACAGAGTCATGCGATCTCGGCCTATAAGGTTCAGTTTATTCCTGTGGTGATAGAATACAATATATCCTTTACTGATCGTTGCTGGATGTCGAATTTGTTCCGAATGAAAATCTAAACCGAGTGAACAACACAGTTCCGCATTAGATTTAGTTTGAAGTTCCACTTGGACATTCCACGCACTCACCACTCTCTGAGTAAAAATCTTACCATAGAACCATAGATAGAACCATTGAACACTACCGCACAGTACAGGCCCGTCAGCCCTCCATGGTGTGCCGACCCATATAATCTTTAAATAAACAACTAAACTCACACTACCCCATTACAGTTGTCATTTCTATCCACGTCTGTCGGTTTTCCCTCATACGATTTTCTCTTCCTCAGGTGAGTCTCAGTTTACCATTTTCGTTGAGTACAGCGAGATAATTTCCACGATCGGGGGAGATGCGCTCTTTTCAGTGCGGCCGTCGGAATATGTCAGCAGTGGAAGCTGGAGTTTTAATGGGAATACAGTCGCCCAGTGGTTCGGCCAGACCGTGTCTATTGCCAATGCCTACACATCGCGAGCTGAGTTATTTTCACACAACGGGTCGCTTCTGCTGAAGTCGGTGAAGGTGTGGGACAGCGGGGAATACCGTGTGAATATGGTTCCAACTAGTGGCTTCCAAACCTCAGCGACCGTCACTCTGCGTGTCACTGGTAAGTGAGACAGAGTCATGCGATCTCGGCCTATAAGGTTCAGTTTATTCCTGTGGTTATAGAATACAATATAACCTTTACTGTTCGTTGCTGGATGACGGATTTGTTCCGAATGAAAAACTAAACCGAGTGAAAAATACAGTTCCGCATTAGATTTAGTTTGAAGTTCCGCTCGGACATTCCCCGCACTCACCACTCTCTGAGTAAAAATCTTACCACAGAACCATAGTTAGTGTTACGGATTCAGCAACAATAAATATAATAGCGAGGCAGGGGTTATTATAACAAATAAAACGTTTATTAAACACTGAGAAACATTCCCCCAAAAGTAAACAAACCACTCACGTAACCGGAAGTCAGCTGCTGTGCGGCAGCTTAAACAGTTCTTAAAGCGATGTTGCAAAAACCGTTCTTCAAAGCAGTATTGCAAAAGTTCAAAAATGCTTACATTCCATTTAAAGGAGAGACTTTTGTAGACGATTTAAATTCTCTTTCACGTCGTGTCGTTGCGATTCCCAGTCGAACTACTTTTCCCACGAAGAATTTACAAAGATGGAAAATGAAAAGGCTTAAAGGCACTGACCTTTCCTTTACAAAACTGTACCCAATCCTTTCTGCTATTCACAGGGATTAACACGCGGAAAGCCAAAGAATTCCTTCCGAATGAGGATATAACAAGGTCGAACCTGTTTCACCGTCAAAGTCGACTTTCCTCGATCTTTTAACTCCCGAACTCCGATCTTCACTCTCCACTGATTTTTAACTAGCAGTACTATACAGAAACTGCTGGCAATGAACTTTTAAACCTTAGGCATTAAATGAAACTCCATCTTTCAACCACACTGCGTCATAATATTAAATCACGCAGTGGCATGAAGTCAAAAGTGGCAAATCCAGCCACGAACTGCCCCTCCTCACAGGGAGAGGTCCTCCTTTTATACCCTGTAAGTAAAACAGTCATATGACCTCTACTGGCGGGAAAATGACGTATCTCCACCATCACAAGACTATTAACTTAAGTGCAGTATTGCTTCAACACCTGTCACGTGACACGGGTACAGCACTGTCATGTGTCACGGGTACGTAACAATAGAACCATAGAACACTACAGCACAGTACAGGCCCTTCTGCCCTCCATGCTGTGCCGACCCATATAATCCTTTAAAAAAAGAACTAAACTAACACTACCCCATAACCCTCCATTTTTCTTTCATCCATGTGCTTGCCAAAGAGGCTCTAAATTTCAATAAAATTATGGAGAAGGATTGGACTGGACCCAGGTTTGAGATGTTTGATTGGAGAAAGGTTAACTTTGTGGAGAAAGATTTAGAAGGATTGGATTGGGACAAGGATGGGAAGGATGTTATAGAAAATGGCAGTCATTTAAAGGTGAAATTTTGAGGGTACAGAATCTTTATGTTCCTGTTAGTTTGAAAGGAAAGGTTAAAAGTGTGACAGAGCCGTGGTTTTCAAGGGATATTGGCAACTTTGTTCGGAAAAAGAGAGATGCCTACAATAAATATAGGCAGCATGGAGAAAATGAGGTGCTCGTGGAGTATAAAGAATGTAAGAAGAATCTTAAGAAAGAAATTACAAAAAACTAAAAGAAGATACAATGATGCTTTGGCAAGTAAGGTGAAAATAATTCCGAAGGTTTTCTACAGTTCTATTAATAGCAAATGGATAGTGACGGATTAAATTGGTCCCTTAGAGAATCAGAGTGGACAGCTATGTGTGGAGCCGAAGGAGAAGGGGGAGATTTTGAACAATTTCTTTCCTTCGGTATTCACTAAGGAGAAGGATATTGAAATGTGTAAGATAAGGGAAACAAATAGGAAAGTTATGGAAACTATGACGATTAAAGAGGAGGAAGTACTGGTGTTTTTAAGGAATATAAAAGTGGATACATCTGCGGATTCTAACAGGATATTCCCCAGGACCTTGAAGGTAGTTAGTGCAGAAATAGCAGGGGCTTTGACAGAAGTATTTCAAATGTCATTAGAAACGGGGATGATGCCGGAGGATTGGCCTATTTCTCATGTGGTTCCATTGTTTTTAAAGGGTTTTAAGAGTAAACCTAGCAATTATAGGCCTGTCAGTTTGACATCAGTGGTGGGTAAATTAATGGAAAGTATTCTTAGAGATGGTATATATAATTATCTGGATAGACAGGGTCTAATTAGGAACAGTGGACATGGATTTGTGCGTGGAAGATCATGACTGACGCACGAAAGGTTGGTTAGAAAGGTTCAATCGTTAGGTATTAATATTGAAGTAGTAAAATGGATTCAACCGTGGCTGGATGGGAGATGCCACAGAGTAGTGGTGGATAACTGTTTGTCAGATTGATGATACTAAGGGCCGTGGCGTTGTGGATAATGAAGTAGGTTTTCAAAGTTTGCAGATAGATTTAGGCCAGTTAGAAGAGTGGGCTGATGGATGGCAGATGGAGTTTAATGCTGATAACTGTGAAGTGCTACATTTTGATAGGACTAATCCAAATACTACATTATGGTAAATGGTAGGGCATTGAAGAATGCGATAGAACAGAGTGATCTAGGAATAATGGTGCATAGATCTCTGAATGTGGTATCTCATGTGGATAGGGTGGTGAAGGAAGCTTTTGGTATGCTGGCCTTTATAAATCAGAACATTGAGTATAGGAATTGCGATGTAATGTTAAAATTGTATAAGGCATTGGTAAGGCCGAATTTGGAGTATTGTGTACAGTTCTGGTCACCGAATTATAGGAAAGATGTCAACAAAATAGAGAGAGTACAGAGAAGATTTACTAGAATGTTAACTGGGTTTCAGCACCTAATTTACAGGAAAATGTTTAACAAGTTAGGTCTTTATTCTTTGGAGCGCAGAAGGAGGGGGGACTTGATAGAGGTATTTAAAATTATGAGGGGGATTGATAGAGTTGACGTGGATAGGCTTTTTTCCATTGAGGGTAGGGGAGATTCAAACAAGAGGACATGAGTTGAGAGTTAGGGCTCAAAAGTTTAAGGGTAACACGAGGGGGAATTTCTTTATTCAGAGCATGGTAGCAGTGTAGAACGAGCTTCCAGTAGAAGTGGTAGAGACAGGTTCGATATTGTCATTTAAAGTAAAATTGCATAGGTATATGGACAGGAAAGGAATGTAGGGTTATGGGCTGGGTGCGGGTCGGTGGGACGAGGTGAGGGTAAGTGTTCGGCACGGACTAGAAGGGCCGAGATGGCCTTTTTCCGTGCTGTAATTGTTATATTGTTATGTGGTTTAATACCCATAATCTTTTAGCCTCCAGCACCATCCCTGGCAAGTCATTCGTGGCACTCATCACCCTCTGTGTAAACAAACTTACCCCTGATGTCTCCCCTAAACTTCCCTCCCTTAATTTTGTACATATGCCCTCTGGTGTTTGCTATTGGTGCCCTGGGAAAGAGGTACTGACTATCCAACCTATCTATGTAGTTTTTTTTACACAAAGGGTTGTGACTGCCTGGAATGACTTGCCAGGGATGGTAGTGGAGGCTAAGACATTAGGGGAATTTAAGAACTTATTTGACAGGCACATAGATGAAAGAAAAACAGAGGTTATAGGGTAGTGTGGGTTTAGTACTTCTTTTAAGGTGTATATGGGTCGGCACAACATAGAGGGCTGAAGGGCCTGTACTGTGTTGTAGTGTTCGATGTTTCTATGGGATACCCCGCCCCCAATCCTTTTAAATTCAAACTAGTACACACCCAGAGCAATTAAACTTTCCTCGTATGTTAACCCTTTCATACCGGGAATAATCATTGTGACACAATATACAACTCTAATCTGACCTAGTCAAGTTGCTCTGAAAATGAATTTGCCACTAATAAAGACGTGTTCTTGGAATATAAGATATATATATATATATTTGTTTTGAAAATTTGCAGCAAAAACAGATGGCAATTGCACCCTCGGCTCTGGCGCAATCGTGGGCATTGTACTTGGTTTACTTGGCATGGGCCTGATCGGCGGAGTCAGTGGATGGTTGATCGCGAGGAAAACTGGCAGGTAAACTCATTTTTTCTCCGAATATCGCCTCTACTTTTAAATGGTGCAGTAGAATTTTTTTCAGGTGGGGTATTCGAGGCTTTAACGCGAATTTGCGATGCGACGTGAATGAAGCAAACGACACAAGTTGGAGCTGGGGGAATGTGGCGAGTCGGACATTATTTGCGGGGGATCATGAACTTTTGGATGCGGGGATGCAGAATGAGGAAGTGCTTCACACGGCGCAAAGATTTCTGGGATTTATTACCGAGACAGCGATTATCGGAGTCAGGAATGCGTGCATAACCGGAACTGAACAATGGACCGTGTTGAAAGTTTACATTTCATGTCCCATCACTGTGTGACAGGGGACAGAGTAAGGATTCAGAAATGGTCTGGGAGAAATATACAAAAGCTGCTAGTGGGTTCAGGGATAGATTGTGCGTTTGGGAGTCCATCGTTTCCTGGAAGGCATTTTGTGTGGAGTTTATAGTGAAAAGCATAAACGTCAGCGTTGGTATGAGAGTTTGAAGTTGAAATTAAATGTAAGCTTTTGTGGGAAAGCGGTCTCCGTTCGGTTCAGGGATGCATGCGCCACTTTCTCCCGGAAAACGGAGATCCAAATGAGCAGAACACATTTCCCTGCTGAACCCATTATGGGCACTGTTGTTGAGGCTGGAGTCGGGTATCTGATAACCAGAACAGTATCAAGGAATGACGAGAGTATCCAATGGAATTATAGGAGCCGTTCTCATTCGGTGCATCAGTGCAGGAAAATCACCTCCTGCCGATTTCATGTGTTAACCTTTGTTTCTGTTTATTCAGGATCAGAGATCCGCCACGATCCCGATACGACACGAGCATCAATTCCGGACAAAGGGGTGAGTGGACTCCGTTTCGACTATTCTAATACTGAGCCCATGGAAATCTAAACATTGCGTTTAAATATGAGAGCTCATCGTGCACGGATAATGGAGGGATGTTATTTTTTTTAATCTCGGCCTATGGTTGGGTATCCCAGTTAAAATTTGAACTTGTGAACTGAAGATTACAATATCCGGGGAGAGATGGAATGGTAGCTCAGTGAACTGATCAATATCAGCCCTCAGTTACCGGTCCTCTATACAAGAGATTACATGTTTCTTTCAACTGAAGGAGATGCAGCTCACGCTATCGCTGGCATTTTGTTTCGGACCCGAATTGGCGTCCACTGTTTCAGCAACGGCCCCTGATACTCTTGACTGTTGTGACATATCCGTTTTGTTCCCACAGGCACCTTGGGTACAGATACCGTGAACGGATCGGAAATCTACGATAATGTCACAAGCAATGAACAGGTTGGGTGTTTGTATTATGCTCACGATCTCAGTCACTGTTTAGCAAAGGGAAGATAAGAACAGAGGTAATGTGATGCGCAGGGTCCACCGGGCCCTTCGGCTCTGATTGGACATTTATTTAGATCAGGGATGATCTCCCCGGTAACTGAAGAACAACACCACAAAGCAGATCCAAACCAGATGGCATGAATATCGACCTTTTCCACCCGCATCTTTGTTCACTTCCCTCTTCTTCTATTCTACTCTCCAGACTGATTTCTCTTCTGTGCACATGTCCATTAACTTCCCCTGGTTCCTCTCCATCTTCCATTTCTCCCATGGTCCAGTTTCCTCTGTAATCGGATTCCTCTTTCTTCAGCTCTTTCCCTTCCTCACTCTCCAGGCCCACCTCTCACCTTCCACATGGACAACCTTCCGCTCCCCAATTTGTTATTCTGTCACCTTTCTGCTCGCTCTCAAGTCCAGCGGAAGGGTCTCGGCCCAAAACGTCGACTCTTCGTTCAATTCCATTGCTGAAATGTTGGGTAACTCCGGCATTTTGTGTGTTTTGCTGCGGATTTCCAGCACCTACAGATTTTCATCAATGGAGTTATTTGCGGTTTCCACAGAATCCATAATTCCAGTTCGATGCAAAACCATTTCTTACTCTGGAATATATTTCATGAAGGATCCGTTTTAAATGTCCGGTCAATGCGGGTAAGACACAAAGGGAAGAGATGGTCAGGTCTGGACCTGCCGGACTGTGATCAGCAATGATCGTTATGAGCGTTTACGATAAACAACAAATCCGGCCAGGATCTTGGGGCCACAACTCCATTTCACCAATCTGTCACGTACACGTTCTGATCCAGACTTATCTCTCAAGATGAATGGTTCTGAAAGCGAGTTCCTCGTCAAGTAACAAGCATCATGCTACCTTTATTGCTGAGTGATTACTTATGATTGAATGTCGTTCGGGAGCGCTCCTGATGTCAGAGAAAATATATATTGCTCTCACACTGATTCAGAAACACGCAGTGCGTAGAATGCCAATGGTGCAATATCGCTCCAAGCAGGAATTAATGTGAAAATTGAAACCCTCGGGGTTTACATGGGGAGAGACAGAATACAATTGTTGAGCACTGGGTTAAATGTCTCAACAGAAGTCTTCAATTTCTCTTTTCAGGACGCAAGCAACAATGAAGAAGACGGAAGTTCCATCTATATGGTAAGGGCTATATTAGCGTCAATCCCTTTTTGTAGTAATTGTTCCACTTCACACAGTAAGAAACACAACCTGAAGTGTGAAATTCGATAGCGAAAATGAAGTCGAAGAAGCAACGGTCGGGGACAAAGAAATGGTGGATGAACACTTGAAGTAATAACGTCAGTGGTGGGTAAATTAATGGAAAGTATTCTTAAAGGTGGTATATATAATTATCTGAATAGACAGGGTCTGATTAGGAAACTCAACATGGATTACTGCGTGGAAGGTCATGTTTGACAAATATTATTGAATTTTTTTCAAGAGGTTACGAGGAAAGTTGATGAGGCTAAAGCAGTGGATGTTGTCTATATGGACTTCAGTAAGGCCTTTGACAAGGTTCCGCACGGATGATTAGTTAGGAAGGTTCAATCATTAGGTATTAATATTGAAGTAGTAAAATGAATTTAACAGTGGCTGGGTGGGAGATGCCAGAGAGTAGTGGTGGTTTGTCAGGTTGGAGGACGGGGACTAGTGGTGCGCCTCAGAGGTCTATACTGGGTCTAATGTTGTTTGTCATATACATTAATGATCTGGATGATGGGGTGGTAAATTGGATTAGTAAGTATGCAGATGATACTAAGGGAGGTGGCGTTGGGGATAATGAAGTAGGTTTTCAAAGTTTGCAGAGAGATTTAGGCCAGTTAGAAGACTAGGCTGAACGATGGCAGATGGAGTTTAATGCCGATAACTGTGAGGTGCTACATTTTGGTAGGACTAATCCAAATTACATACATTTACATACATGGTAAATGGCAGGACAGTGAAGAATTAGAACAGAGTGATCTAGGAATAATGGTGCATAGTTCCCGGAAGGTGGGATCTCACGTGGATAGGGTGGTGATGAAATTTTTTTGTATGTTGGCTTTTATAAATCAGAGCATTGAGTATAGGATTTGGGATGTAATGTTAAAATTGTACAAGGCATTGGTAAGGCCGAATTTGGATTATTGTGTACAGTTCTGGTCACCGAATTATAGGAAAGATATCAACAAAATAGAGAGAGTACAGAGAAGAATTACTAGAATGTTACCTGGGTTTCAACTCCTAAGTTACAGGGAAAGGTTGAACAAGTTATGTCTTTATTCTTTGGAGCGTAGAAGTTTCAAGGGGGACTTGATAGAGGTATTTAAGATTATGAGGGGGATAGATAGAGTTGACGTGGATAGGCTTTTTTCCATTGAGAATAGTGGAGATTCAAACAAGAGGACATGAGTTGAGAGTTAGGGGGCAACAGTTTAGGGGTAAAATGAGGGGGAGTTTCTTTAATCAGAGAGTGGTAGCTGTGTGGAACGAGTTTCCATTAGAAGTGGCAGAGGCAGGTTCGGTATTGTCATTTAAAGTAAAATTGGATAGGTATATGGACAGGAAAGGAATGGAGGGTTATGGGCTGAGTGCGGGTCGGTGGGACTAGGTGAGAGTAAGCGTTCGGCACGGACTAGCAGCGCCGAGATGGCCTGTTCCGTGCTGTAATTGTTATATGGTTATATGGTTATATGGTTATATGGTTATATTGTAATATGTGTCAGTCTTTACTGTGGAGCAGACAATCAGTATGACAGTGTCAGGACACCGGAGTGGTTGCAGTCACTATAATAAGGAGAAGATGCAAGGCAAGCTGGAATGGCTGAAGGTGGAGAAATCACCTGGATTAACTGCACCCCAGCATTCTGAAATGGACTGCTGAAGAGGTAGTAGAAGGATTAGTATTAATATTCCAAGCTTCAGATTACTATCGAATTGCTTTTGTTGACTGGAAAGTAGAAAATATCACTCTGATCTTCGTTGCGGAAGGGATTCAAATCACAAGGGATTACGTGCCCTTTCGCTTGGGGACCATGACTGTCTGTCTCGGATGCTCTGTCCATTATGGTCCAACTGTTCCGTGTTACTTTCAGACATAATTTATTAAATGAGCTCAGGTACTCTTCAATATTCTTGCAGTTCTCTTCAGACACGAAATGCTTCTGATAATAAACAAAATCTGCTAATCATGTTGATTTCCTCTCATTAACAGGGACTTGAGCTGGAGGACCGATATGTTTCATGTGATCTGAGGAGGTATGTCAACGGAATATTGGGCTGCCGATACATAGTGTCACTTGTAAAGGAAACCTATCAACTCATTTCAAGTCTGTGAGACGTGCCCGTTATATGGTTGTGCCCGTGTATATATTACCCTGTGATTAGCAGTTTCGAGACACAGTGTGAGACTGGAGTTAGGCGGCATCGTACAGCGATATATTGTTATTGAAAGGAACAAATTTGCTGGGCCCGTGGCGATATGAAATTTACTAGTTCTATGCAATGCTCCATTGTCACGATGTTTGACACAAATTCAAAAGTCATCACTTCGTATTTATCCTCCCCAGCTGCCGCACTTTCGGGTTGCTGACGTGGTCAACATAAATTGTGTGTTGTTTCCGCAGATGACGTCACTGGTGAAGAGAAGAGGATGGTTGGCACGTGAATTGACACAGAGGAAGGGCAACCATCGAGGAAAAAGCCACCGTTCAGAATGTCTTTCATTGTTTCTTTATAATTGTTCTCCATGTCTCCGTTAGATCTTTTCTGCGTTTCACATCCTCACGACGAAGTCATCACTGAAGGTTTTGACTCGTTTGTATCACAGCAGCTTAGTTCCCTCACCTCAGCCCAGACTCCTATGACCTATAATTGACACCTTCACACTGCCGCCGACATTTTCCCTCTCAACTTTGCTGTGTGATCTAACCTCTACACCGTCTTCACCCACATCATGGTCCGATAGGTTTCTGTCTACTAGTTACGCTCAGAACCATGAAATATCGGAGCGCGTCACGCTCAAGCCACAGCTTAGATTCATTATTCACTTGGCGAGAGGCCGGTGCCGCAGCACAAGCGGCCAAGTGGTAATAATTTGATTCATTTCACCCTTAGCTTGTATGGTGTATAGCTCCAGGGTTGTGCGCCCAATGTTTGTTTTTTCTTTGATTGATTTTCACTTAGTAGGATTTTTATTTAGAACGGGTTCTTTTTTTCCTTCATTTTCTTTCAAAAATATATTCTTAATACTTTATTTTCACTTATTATTATTGATATTTTGCTTAGCTTTGTTAATCAGTTAGTTGCTAATTTAATTCTTTATTGCATATCATGACATATTGACTTAATGTATCTTTTGTTAATCTTTAATAATAATTAATAAAAATATCTTTTTTAAATGAAAACGAGTCTCATAAAAGACCCATTTATCCGCCTTTGCTGGGAGGGCATTCCACACACCCATCACTGTCTGTGTGAAACTCTTAACTCTGATATCCTTCTTGTATCTACTTCCAAGCACTATGAAGCTAGGCCCCTCGTGTTAGCATCCTAGGGAAAATGCCTCTGAGGATCCGCACGATCGATGCCTCTCATCACCTTAAACGCCTCTATCAGATCACCTCTCATCCTCCATCTCTCCAAGGAGAAAAGGCGGAGTTCACTCAAGCTAATCTCCTAAGGCATGCTCCCCCATCCAGGCAACGTCCTTTTAAATCTCCTCTGTCAATCGGGTTTGCTGTCGTTCGCTGAAAGGGCCGAAGCAACTACTCTGTTTTTTTATGGCTGAATAATAAATGTAATAAAATACAAAACGGTGCTGAAACTCTGACTTGTCTTCCGATTGCCGCGTGAAGTGGCTCAGAAAATGATGATCAATCCGAATCACAGTTTCGGCCCCCTTTTCCAATCTGCCTATATGGCAGAAATGTGACGTCGCTTCTGATTTGCAGCATGTTGATTTATCCCATAATTCAGTCACTTCATGTGGTTCTTCCATCAGTCTCCCTCGTGTTGATGTTTCACTGTAACCCAGTGAAATGATTTTTGTTGCTCAACTTAGTTTCAAACTTGTTCGCTTAATGCTTCACTTGCAGGCTTAGTGTTTGATGAGGAAGGTGTTAGCATTCATTTCATGAGAACTGGAATATAAAAGCAAGGATGTGATTCGGTAACTTTATAACGCACGGGTGAGGCCTCACTTGCAGCATTGTAAGCAGGTTTAAACCCCTGAACTGACCAACAATGTGCTGAAACTGAAGAAGGGCTCAAGGAGGTTCACAGAAATTATTCCAGAATTGAATGGCATGTCATATGAAGAGCTTTCAATGGCTCTGGGCCTGAGGGGTGGCCTCAATGAAACCGATCGAACGGTGAAAGGAATTGATAGGGTGGGTGTTGAGAGGATGTTTCCTGTGGTGGGAGACTCTGAGACCAGAGGACACGGCCTCAGGGTTGAGGGGCGAACTTTTAAAAGGAAGTTGAGGAGGAATTTCTTTAAACAGAGATTGATGAAACCGGGCAATCTTTTCTCACAGGAAGCTGTGGAGGCCAAGTATTCGCAGGATTGAACAGACCCACCACCCAAAAATGAGGAACACTTTTTTTGTACTTTTTTTTAATTGAAGTTCATCATCAAACAATCATTTCCACAAGGTGTATTTCTGTACATATCTATCATATATCCAATATGTGCCACAGATCTCCACACTTTAAACCTCCACGCACTTTAATCACCCTTGGGAAGGTTTCACTGCTACCGCAGCCAAGGATACCAGCAGAGTTTCATATTGGTTGTCCCACCCTGTACAATGAACTCCGACCATCCACCCGGCCTATTATCCTCAGGTTATCCCACAACTCCGCAGTCTATTGTTAAATCATGACTGAAATCTGCATTGCCCATTTCAGGGAAGATTCCAGTAAATTATTATTTAAAGCAATATCCCCGTAGCTGCTGGAAATCTGAAGTGCAAACAGAAATTGTCGGAAACAACGTCTGGGTGGGAGACCAAACTAATGCTCTTGCTTCCTGGTATCTCCATCGCTGATCCAGACACGAAACGCAGACTGTGTCTTTTTCCAGAGTTGCTGCTTGAACCGTCCTTTCTTTAGAGTAATTTCTACATTTGTGCCATTTGCAGGACGAAATGACACTCGGAAACAGAGCAGTGACTGGAGATCAGAGATGGTTGTGGTCTCCAGTGGCGCCGCTGCGGAGACCCGTGTTCAATCCCCTTCTCTGCCCTCTCTATCTCTCTGGGGGTTTAGAAAGGGTTAACAAAGCTTTGCTGCTGATCTAGTTCCTCCAGTTTGCAATCGGCCGCATCCTTTGTTATAAAAATAGTTGCTTCCGAACAGTCTGGTATTGTGTAGCAAACACTTCCCGATCTCAATTCAACGAAACCTTAATTCTCAGAAACAAGAAGTGAAAAGTATCCAACGAACGTCAGCATTTAATGTGCTTAGTCCTGTGCTGTCAGATTAGAGATCATGTCCCAAGCCTGGTTGGATACCTACAGTGTCCACAATATCTCCTGTCGGATGTCAGAATTTAATGTGCTTAGTCCTGTGCTGTCAGATTAGAGATCATGCCCCAAGCCTGGTTGGAGACCTACAGTGTCCACAATATCTCCTATCGGATGTCAGAATTTAATGTGCTTAGTCCTGTGCTGTCAGATTAGAGATCATGTCCCAAGCCTGGTTGGATACCTACAGTGTCCACAATATCTCCTGTCGGATGTCAGAATTTAATGTGCTTAGTCCTGTGCTGTCAGATTAGAGATCATGCCCCAAGCCTGGTTGGAGACCTACAGTGTCCACAATATCTCCTGTCGGATGTCAGAATTTAATGTGCTTAGTCCTGTGCTGTCAGATTAGAGATCATGCCCCAAGCCTGGTTGGAGACCTACATTGTCCACAATATCTCCTGTCGGATGGACACACGGAAACAACAACACCGAGGACTACTTCGGTCAGCTAACATCTCAATAGGGGCCGGGGAGGGTTAGAGAGACAGTGAGGGGAGTAGCAATTGATATGGATACAGGGACAGAGAGTCTCTGGAGGCCAGAAGGGCGTAGAGAACAGGGAAGGGTTTAGTGCTTGAAGAATGACGCAGAAACAGGGAAGGTCTCGGGACTGGAGGAAGCTCTAGATTGCAGATTAGAGGCGGGAGGGTGTTTATTAGACTGGGAGCAGTGTAGTGGTTCAGGTGGTGGTGGGGGCGCAGTGTTTACAGAGAATTAGATGGGTTTTGCTGCAAGAGTCCTCATAGTGTCGGGTAGGCGTGGGGGCAAGATGTCTAAAGAGACAGGGGGGTGGGCATAGACTGGTTCCGGTTTCAGAACGGAAATGGTGTAGTGGTTGGAATTTCAGAGACAGGGAAAGTATGCATTTTTTGAATTGTTTCCACATTTTGAAAGGTTCTGAAGTTGTTTTATTTCCATTAACAATGATGATTCATTATGACATTTATCTCGACTTAATAATGTTACTTTCATGGAGAAGGAATATGAACATGAAGACACACGCTCAATCCTCTCCGCCACCATCAGAATTCTGAGTGGTCTATGGACTCATGTATACTACCGCAACTGTTCTTCTCATTTTGCAATACTAATTATTCTATGCTTCTTATCTTAGCTCGTAGACACAGTTATCAATTGCTCTGTACCTCTGCCACAAGACAACAGATTGAATGACATATGACAATGATGATAAATCTGGTTCTGATTTTAAACTTTCTCCAGGCACTCAGTTCCAGTTGTTATCGGTCAGATAGTTGAGTGAGGAGCAGAGAGATTCCGCAGTAACGGGTGCGTTTCTCGGGCTCTGGTTTTAAGTGAGGTTGGCTGATTATTCCAATATCATTCTGTGTTGATAGATTACACAACGAATTTGTCTCTCCTCTGAGATATATCTCAGCGAAAATGGTCACCAGGAAAACAAATCCTAGAGGAATATTTTCTTCAAAGAGTGGTGCGGTTTCTTTAAGGGATGGGTCTGGGTGTTGTTGGCAAGGCAGGAATTTATCACCCCTCCCTCAACAAACCCCTCACTGAGCGGTTTGTGCTAGGATCCATCCTGAATCTGCCATACCCTGTCTGGGAAAGCTGCTAACAAAGTTCTCTCAGGCAGGGAATTCAGGTAATCGGACTCGCACCGTGATGCGGGCAGTTCAGACTGATTTCCCAGTGACGGGGTATCTTCGAGAGAAAAGTAGTGTTTAATCGCCTTGTTCCTCTTTTTTCTGGTTCACCTTCGCCCTCACGGCGAGAATGGTTGTTAAATTGGGGGTGGGGTAGTCGGTAGTAGTGGGAGTGGTGGTCCGGAATTTCTGGTAGAATACTCCTGGTAGGTTAGTATGCTGCATTCTATACTGTGTACACATCTATGGGTGATGGAGGAAGGGAACTTGCATCTTGCAATTGCATTCACTTGCTCTGTAGCAGTGACTAACACTGCACAGTCTGCCAATAATAGATAAGAGAGAAAAAGGAAGCTGTGGTAGTTGCTTCATCATAGTTCTGCAGCAGTTCAATTGAACTACACATACTGTCAAAACAACACAGTTCTCCCTCCATCGATCACTCCACCACCCCCACGCCCCCCACATTGCAGATCATGGTGAAAAAGAATGCAGATAGTTTTACAGATCGATGAAAGTAATAGCTTGTTTCTCCAGCAGGATTGTCAGCGGTATTGCACAGCGTATTGACACCTCACCCAAGCCATTCTCAACACACTCTCAAGGATTGAATCAGTTCCACAGGGCTGTAATAAATGATAAAACATAGGCCACACGCACCCATCACACAGCAAGTTTCCTGCAACTCGGTTTGTTTCCCATGTACGCACGTATATTTCCTCAGCAGTTCAAACTCAACCAGAAATACGGTCAAAGCAAATCAGCACCACCTCTACAGAACAGAGAACATAGAATAGTACAGGACAATACAAGCCCATTGGCCCTAAAACCACAGAAAATAATGTACACACATATCAAATATCCATCTGTGCCACGGATCTCCACACATTAAACCCCCACGCACTTTCATCACCCTTGGGAAGGTTTCACTGCTACCGCAGCCAAGGATACCAGCAGAGTTTCATATAGGTTGTCCCACCCTGTGCAATGAACTCCGAACATCCACCCGGCCTATTATCCTCAGGTTATCCCAAAACTCTGCAGTCTATTGTTAAATTATGACTGAAATCTCAATTGTCCGTTTCAGGGAAGATTCCAGTAAATTATTATTTAAAACAAAATCCCCGTAGCTGCTGGAAATCTGAAGTGGAAACAGAAATTGCCAAAAACAACTTCTGGGTGGGAAATCAAACTAATGCTCTTGGTTCCTGGTATCTCCATCGCTGTTCCAGACACGAAACGCAGACTGTGTCTTTTTCCACAGTTGCTGCTTGAACCGTGCTTTCTTTGGAGGAATTTCTACATTTGTGCCATTTGCAGGACGAAATGACACTCGGAAACAGAGCAGTGACTGGACATCAGAGATGGTTGTGGTCTCCAGTGGCGCCGCTGCGGAGACCCGTGATCAATCCCCCTCTCTGCCCTCTCAATCTCTCTGGGGGTTTATAAAAGGTTAACAAAGCTTTGTTGCTGATCTAGTTTTTCCAGTTTGCAATCGGCCGCTTCCTTTGTTATAAAAATAGTTGACTCCAAACAGCCTGGTATTGTGTAACAAGCACTTCTCGATCTCAATTTAACGAAACCTTGATTCTCAGAAACAAGAAGTGAAAAGTTTCTCAAGAATGTCAGCATTTAACGTGCTTAGTCCTTTGCTGTCAGATTAGAGATCATGCCCCAAGCCTGGTTGGATACCTACAGTGTCCATAATATCTCCTGTCGGATGTCAGAATTTAATGTGCTTATTCCTGTGCTGCCAGATTAGAGATCATGCCCCAAGCCTGGTTGGAACCCTTCAGTGTCCACAATATCTCCTGTCGGATGTCAGAATTTAATGTGCTTAGTCCTGTGCTGTCAGATTACAGATCATGCCCCAAGCCTGGTTGGATACCTACAGTGTCCACAATATCTCCTGTCGGATGGACACTCGGAAAATGCAACTCCGGGAAGTACTCCGGTCAGCTAACATCTCAACAGGGGCCGGGGAGGGTTACAGAGACAGTGAGAGGTGTAGCCAATGATATGGATACAGGGACAGACTGTCCCTAGAGTCTAGAAGGAACAGGGAAGGTTTCTGGACTGGAGGAGGCTCTAGATTGCAGCTGAGTGGCTGGAGGGTGTTTAGGAGACCGGGAGCAGTGTAGAGGTTTTGGTGGTGGTTGTGGGGGGGGGGGGGGGTGCGGGCAGTGTTTACAGAGAAATTGATGGGTTTTTCTGCAGGAGTCCTCATAGAGTCGGAGAGGCGTGGGGGCAAGATGTCTAAAGAGACAGGGGGGTGGGCATAGACTGGTTCCGGTTTCAGGAAGGGAATGGTGTAGATCTTGGAATTTCAGAGACAGGGAAAGTATGCATTATTTGTACTGTTTCCTCATTTTGAAAGGTTCTGAAATTGTTTTATTTCCATTAACAATGATTATTCATTATGACGTTTATCTCGACTTCATAATGTTACTCTCAGGGAGAAGGAATATGAACATGAAGACACACGCTCAATCCTCTCCGCCACCATCAGATTTCTGAATGGTCTATGGACCCATGAATACTACCGCAACTTTTCTTCTCGTTTTGCAATACTTATTTATTCTATGCTTCTTATCTTAACTCATAGACACAGTTATCAATTGCTCTGTACTTCTGCCACAAGACAACAGATTAAATGACATATATCAGTGGTGATAAATCTGGTTCTGATTTTAAACATTCTCCAGGCACTCAGTTCCAGTTGTTATCGGTCAGAAAGCTGAGTCGGGAGCAGAGAGATTCCGCAGTAACGGGTGCGTTTCTCGGGCTCTGGTTTTAAGTGAGGTTGGCTGATTTTTCCAATATCATTGTGTGTTGATAGATTACACAGTGAATTTGTCTCTCCTCTGAGATATATCTCAGCGAAAATGGTCACCAGGAAAACAAATCCTAGAGGAATATTTTCATCAACGAGTGGTGCGGATTGTTTGTATTTTAAGGGATGGGTCTGGGTGTTGTTGGCAAGGCAGGAATTTATCACCCCTCCCTCAACAAACCCCTCACTGAGCGGTTTGTGCTAGGATCCCTCCTTAATCTGCCATACCCTGTCTGGGAAAGCTGCTAACAAAGTTCTCTCAGGCAGGGAATTCAGGTAATCGGACTCGCACCGTGATGCGGGTACTTCAGACAGATTTCCCAGTGGCGCGGTATCTTCGAGAGAAAAGTAGTGTTTAATCGCCTTGTTCCTCTTTTTTCTGGTTCACCTTCGCCCTCAGGGCGAGAATGGTTGTTAAATTGGGGGTGGGGTAGTCGGTAGTAGTGGGAGTGGTGGTCCGGAATTTCTGGTAGAATACTCCTGGTAGGTTAGTATGCTGCATTCTGTAGACTGTGTACACATCTATGGGTGATGGAGGAAGGGAACTTGCATCTTGCAATTGCATTCACTTGCTCTGTAGCAGTGACTAACACTGCACAGTCTGCCAATAATAGATAAGAGAGAAAAAGGAAGCTGTGGTAGTTGCTTCATCATAGTTCTGCAGCAGTTCAATTGAACTACACATACTGTCAAAACAACACAGTTCTCCCTCCATCGATCACTCCACCACCCCCACGCCCCCCACATTGCAGATCATGGTGAAAAAGAATGCAGATAGTTTTACAGATCGATGAAAGTAATAGCTTGTTTCTCCAGCAGGATTGTCAGCGGTATTGCACAGCGTATTGACACCTCACCCAAGCCATTCTCAACACACTCTCAAGGATTGAATCAGTTCCACAGGGCTGTAATAAATGATAAAACATAGGCCACACGCACCCATCACACAGCAAGTTTCCTGCAACTCGGTTTGTTTCCCATGTACGCACGTATATTTCCTCAGCAGTTCAAACTCAACCAGAAATACGGTCAAAGCAAATCAGCACCACCTCTACAGAACAGAGAACATAGAATAGTACAGGACAATACAAGCCCATTGGCCCTAAAACCACAGAAAATAATGTACACACATATCAAATATCCATCTGTGCCACGGATCTCCACACATTAAACCCCCACGCACTTTCATCACCCTTGGGAAGGTTTCACTGCTACCGCAGCCAAGGATACCAGCAGAGTTTCATATAGGTTGTCCCACCCTGTGCAATGAACTCCGACCATCCACCCGGCCTATTATCCTCAGGTTATCCCAAAACTAGCTGCTGGAAATCTGAAGTGGAAACAGAAATTGCCAAAAACAACTTCTGGGTGGGAAATCAAACTAATGCTCTTGGTTCCTGGTATCTCCATCGCTGTTCCAGACACGAAACGCAGACTGTGTCTTTTTCCACAGTTGCTGCTTGAACCGTGCTTTCTTTGGAGGAATTTCTACATTTGTGCCATTTGCAGGACGAAATGACACTCGGAAACAGAGCAGTGACTGGACATCAGAGATGGTTGTGGTCTCCAGTGGCGCCGCTGCGGAGACCCGTGATCAATCCCCCTCTCTGCCCTCTCTATCTCTCTGGGGGTTTATAAAAGGTTAACAAAGCTTTGTTGCTGATCTAGTTTTTCCAGTTTGCAATCGGCCGCTTCCTTTGTTATAAAAATAGTTGACTCCAAACAGCCTGGTATTGTGTAACAAGCACTTCTCGATCTCAATTTAACGAAACCTTGATTCTCAGAAACAAGAAGTGAAAAGTTTCTCAAGAATGTCAGCATTTAACGTGCTTAGTCCTTTGCTGTCAGATTAGAGATCATGCCCCAAGCCTGGTTGGATACCTACAGTGTCCATAATATCTCCTGTCGGATGTCAGAATTTAATGTGCTTATTCCTGTGCTGCCAGATTAGAGATCATGCCCCAAGCCTGGTTGGAACCCTTCAGTGTCCACAATATCTCCTGTCGGATGTCAGAATTTAATGTGCTTAGTCCTGTGCTGTCAGATTACAGATCATGCCCCAAGCCTGGTTGGATACCTACAGTGTCCACAATATCTCCTGTCGGATGTACACACGGAAAATGCAACTCCGGGAAGTACTCCGGTCAGCTAACATCTCAACAGGGGCCGGGGAGGGTTACAGAGACAGTGAGAAGTGTAGCCAATGATATGGATACAGGGACAGACTGTCCCTAGAGTCTAGAAGGAACAGGGAAGGTTTCTGGACTGGAGGAGGCTCTAGATTGCAGCTGAGTGGCTGGAGGGTGTTTAGGAGACCGGGAGCAGTGTAGAGGTTTTGGTGGTGGTTGTGGGGGGGGGGGGGGGGTGCGGGCAGTGTTTACAGAGAAATTGATGGGTTTTTCTGCAGGAGTCCTCATAGAGTCGGAGAGGCGTGGGGGCAAGATGTCTAAAGAGACTTGTGTGCAGTTTTGGTCTCCAAATTAGTTGAAGGATGTTAATAAGTTTGAAAGTGTGCAGAGAAGGTTTACAATGATGTTGCCGGGACTGAGTTACAGTGAAAGGTTGAACAGGATAGGTCTATATTCACTGGAATGTAGAAGAATGAGGGGTGATTTGATAGAGGGGCATAAAATTATGTTGGGGTTAGATAGAAGAAATGCAGTCAGGCTTTCTCCACTGAAGCTAGGGGAGAAACAAAAACAGGAGGACATGGGTTAACGGTGACGGGGGAGAAGTTTAAAGGGAACATTGGATGGTGGAGCTTCATCATACAGAGAGTGGTGGAAGTGTGGAATGAGCTGCCAGATGAAGTGGGAAATGCAGTCTCACTTTTAACATTTAAGAAAAAACTTGAACAGCTACAGAGGTGAGAGGTGTCTGGAGGGATATGGGCCGGTTGCAGGTCAGTGGGACATGGCAGAAAAATGGTAGGGCACAGCCAGGAAGGGCCAAAAGGCCTGCTTCTGTGCTGTAATGTTGTGTGGTTCTACGGTAGATATGTATATTACACACACACACACACACACACACACACACACACACACACACACACACACACACACACACACACACACACACACACACACACACACACACACACACGCACACACACACACACACACACAGAGATTGAACCCTGTACTGGGGAGCTGCACAGCAGAGGCCGCACCCACTGTGACCATTCTTGCAGAGGGACAGGAGGACTGTGACCCTGCAATGTCTCCTTCATCTTTCATGAAGGGAATGGGCAGCGAGAAAGAATATTGTCTCTCCGTGGAGTCCAAAAGATTGTCTTGCAGGCAAAAGTGACGTTTAACCGGCTTGTTCCTCATTTTCCTTGCTGACCTTCGCCCTCTGGGCGAACACGGTTGTTAGTTGGGGGTGAGGTATTTGGTAGTGGTGTGAATGGTGGTCCGAATGTTCTCGCAGAATAGCCCTGGCGAGTAACTGTGCTGCATTCTACAGACAGTGCACACATCGGCCATTACCTGCTGGTACTGGAGGAAGGGAAGGTACATGTTGCAATTGCATTCGTTTGCTCTGTAGCAGAGTTTAACACCTAACAGTCTGCTAATAATAGATAAGTCAGAAAGACGAAATTGTGGTCATTACTTCCTCATAGGTTCTTCAGCAGTTCAATTGTACCATGAATACTCTCAAAATAACGCAGTTCCTTCTCCATCGATCACTTCCCCACCACCCCACAGGCCAGTTCATGTTGGAAAACATACTGACCGTTTTCACACATCCATGTAAGCAATAGCTTGTTTATCCATCAGGACTGTCGGTTGTAATACACAGCGTATTGACACCTCACTGGAGCCATTCTCAACAGACTCTCAAGCATTGAATCATTGTAACAGGGCTGTGGTAATTATTAAAACATTGGCCACACACCCATCACCCAGCAAGTTTCCTGCAACTCGGCTTGTTTCCCATGTTTCCATCTATATATAGATGTACCGACTAGAGAGGATGCAATATTAAATCTCCTAATAGGAAACAAGTTAGGTCAGGTGACAGAAATGTTTGCAGGGGAACACTTTGGTTCCAGGGATCATAACAGTATTAGTTTCAACTTGATCATGAGTGACGATAGACATGATGCTTGGGTTGAGCTTCTAAACTGGAAAAAAAAGGCGAATTTTGAAGAAATGAGGAAGGATATAAAAAACGTGGATTTGGACAGGTTGTTCTTTGCCAAGGATGTCGTTGGTAAGTAGGAGGCCTTGAAAGGGGAAATTTTGACAGTACAGAGTTTGTATGTTCCAGTCAGGATTAAAAGCAAAATGATTAAGGTTAAGGAACATTGGTTCTCTCGCTATAGTGAAACTCTGGTAAAGAAGAAGAGAGAGATGTATAACATAAAAGGGAAACGGAGCAAATAAGGTACTTGATGTGTATAAAATGTGCAATAATACCTAGGAAAGAAATCAGGAGGGCTAAAAGAAGACATGAGGTAGCTTTGGCAGTCAAGGTGAATGATAATCAAAAGTGCTTCTACAGATATATTAAGAGGAAAAGGATAGTAAGGGATAAGGCTGGTGCTCTTGAAGATCAGAGTGGTCGGCTATGCATGGAACCAAAAGAAATGGGGGAGACCTTTAATGGGTTTGTTGCGTCTATATTTACTAAGGAAACTGGCATGGAGTCAATGAAAATAAGGCAAACAGGTAGTGAGGTCATGGAACCTATACTTATTGAAGAGGAGGAGGTGCTTGCTATCTTGCGGCAAATCAGAGTAGATAAATTCCCAGGACCTGATTGGGTTTTCCCTCCGACCTTGAAGGAACCTAGTGTTGAAATTGCAGGGGTCCTGGCAGATTTATTTAAAATGGTGGCAGCTATGGGTGACCTGCCAGAGGATTGGAGGATAGCTCATTTTGTACCGCTGCTTAAAAATGCTCCAAAGTTAGTAAGGGAAATTATAGACCGCTAGGTTTGTAGTCAGTAGTCGATAAATTATTGGAAGGAGTACTAGGAGATAGGATCTATAAGTATTCAGATAGTCAGGGACTTATTAGGGCGTGTCGACACGACTTTGTGCATAGTTGGTCATGTTTAACAAATCTATTAATTTTCCAGGAGGTTAGAAGGAAAGCAAATGCAGGAAATCAGTAGATGTTGTCTGCGTGGACTTCAGTAAGGCCTTTGACAGGGTCCCGTATGAGGGGTTAGTTAGGAAGATAGTCGACAGAACAGAAAGAAAGGTTGAATCGGTTAGGACTTTAGTCCCTGGAGAGGAGAAGATTTTTGGGAGACTTGATAGAGGTATATGAAATAATTTTAGCAATAGATAGAATTAATGCAATCAGGCTTTCTCCACTGAGGCTAGAGGAGAAAAAAAACAGGAGTACATGGGTTAAGGGTGAAGGGGGAAAAGATTGAAATGAACATGGGGGGGGGCTTCATCATACAGAGAGTGGTGAAAGTGTGGAATGAGCTGCCAGATGAAGTGGTAAATGTAGGCTCACATTTAACATTTAAGAAGAACTTGAACAGCTGCACGGATGAGAGGTGTTTGGAGGGATATGGGCCGGGTGCAGGTCAGAGGGACATGGCAGAGAAATGGTACGGCAGAGCCAAGGAAGGCCAAAAGGCCTATTTCTATGCAGCAACGTACTGTGATGTATATGTTGTATAGTGCGTATGTATATTACACACACACACTCACACACACACACACACACACACACACACACACACACACACACACACACACACACACACACACACACACACACACACACACACACACACACACACACACACACAGCGATTGAACCCTGTACTGGGGAGCTGCACAGCAGAGGCCGCACCCACTGTGACCATTCTTGCAGAGGGACAGGAGGACTGTGACCCTGCAATGTCTCGTTCATCTTTCCTGAAGGGAATGGGCAGCGAGAAAGAATATTGTCTCTCCGTGCAGTTCAAAAGACTGTCTTGCTGGCAAAAGGGACGTTTAATCGCCTTGTTCCTCATTTTTCTTGCTGACCTTCGCCCTCTGTGCGAGCAGGGCTGTTAGTTGGGGGTGGGGTAGTTGGTAGTGGTGTGAATGGTGGTCCGAATGTTCTCGCAGAATAGCCCTGGCGAGCAACTGTGCTGCATTCTACAGACAGTGCACACATCGGCCATTACCTGCTGGTACTGGAGCAAGGGACGGTGCATGTTGCAATTGCATTCGTTTGCTCTGTAGCAGAGTTTAACACCTCACAGTCTGCTAATAATAGGTAAGTCGTAAAGACGAAACTGTGGTCATTACTTCCTCATAGGTTCTTCAGAAGTTCAATTGTACCATGAATACTCTCAAAATAACGCAGTTCCTTCTCCATCGATCGCTCCCGCATCACCCCACAGGCCAGTTCATGGTGAAATACATGCTGACTGTTTTACAGGTCCATGTTAGTAATAGTTTGTTAATCCATCAGGACTGACGGTTTTAATACTCACCTCACGGGAGCCATTCTCAACAGACTTTCAAGCATTGAATCAGTTTCTCAGGGATGTAGTAATTACTAAAACATAGGACACACACCAATCACCCAGCAAGTTTCCTGCAATTCGGTTTGTTTCTCAAGTTTCCATCAGTATATAGAGGTACCGACTACAGTGGAAGCAATATTAGATCTCCAATTAGGAAATGAGTTAGGGCAGGTGACGCAAGTGTGTGTAGGGGAACACTTTGATTCCAGGGATCATAACACCTTTAGTTTCAGCTTGATCATGGATGACGATAGACCTGGTTCTTGGTTTGAGGTTGTAAACTGGAAAAAAGCCAATTTGGAAGAAATGAGGAAGGATATAAAAAACGTGGATTTGGACAGGTTGTTCTTTGCCAAGGATGTCGTTGGTAAGTAGGAGGCCTTGAAAGGGGAAATTTTGACAGTACAGAGTTTGTATGTTCCAGTCAGGATTAAAAGCAAAGTGATTAAGGTTAAGGAACATTGGTTCTCTCGCTATAGTGAAACTCTGGTAAAGAGGAAGAGAGAGATGTATAACATAAAAAGGAAACGGAGCAAATAAGGTACTTGATGTGTATAAAATGTGCAATAATATTTAGGAAAGAAATCAGGTGGGCTAAAAGAAGACATGAGGTAGCTTTGGCAGTCAAGGTGAATGATAATCCAAAGTGCTTCTACAGATGTATTAAGAGGAAAAGGATAGTAAGGGATAAGGCTGGTGCTCTTGAAGATCAGAGTGGTCGGCTATGCATGGAACCAAAAGAAATGGGGGAGACCTTTAATGGGTTTGTTGCGTCTGTATTTACTAAGGAAACTGGCATGGAGTCAATGAAAATAAGGCAAACAGGTAGTGAGGTCATGGAACCTATACTTATTGAAGAGGAGGAGGTGCTTGCTATCTTGCAGCAAATCAGAGTAGATAAATTCCCAGGACCTGATTGGGTTTTCCCTCCGACCTTGAAGGAACCTAGTGTTGAAATTGCAGGGGTCCTGGCAGATTTATTTAAAATGGTGGCAGCTATGGGTGACCTGCCAGAGGATTGGAGGATAGCTCATTTTGTACCGCTGCTTAAAAATGCTGCAAAATTAGTAAGGGAAATTATAGACCGCTAGGTTTGTAGTCAGTAGTCGATAAATTATTGGAAGGAGTACTAGGAGATAGGATCTATAAGTATTCAGATAGACAGGGACTTATTAGGGCGAGTCGACACGACTTTGTGCATAGTAGGTCATGTTTAACAAATCTATTAATTTTCCAGGAGGTTAGAAGGAAAGCAAATGCAGGAAATCAGTAGATGTTGTCTGCGTGGACTTCAGTAAGGCCTTTGACAGGGTCCCGTATGAGGGGTTAGTTAGGAAGATAGTCGACAGAACAGAAAGAAAGGTTGAATAGGTTAGGACTTTAGTCCCTGGAGAGGAGAAGATTTTTGGGAGACTTGATAGAGGTATATGAAATAATTTTAGCAATAGATAGAATTAATGCAATCAGGCTTTCTCCACTGAGGCTAGAGGAGAAAAATAACAAGAGGACATGGGTTAAGGGTGAAGAGGGAAAAGATTGAAATGAACATGGGGGGGGGGGCTTCATCATACAGAGAGTGGTGAAAGTGTGGAATGAGCTGCCCGATGAAGTGTTAAATGTAGGCTCACTTTTAACATTTAAGAAGAACTTGAACAACTACACGGATGAGAGGTGTATGGAGGGATATGGGCCGGGTGCAGGTCAGTGGGACATGGCAGAGAAATGGTACGGCAGAGCCAAGGAAGGCCAAAAGGCCTATTTCTATGCTGCAACGTTCTGTGATGTATATGTTGTATAGTGCGTATGTATATTACACACACACTCACACACACACACACACACACACACACACACACACACACACACACACACACACACACACACACACACACACACACACACACACACACACACACACACACACCCCTTGATGCTGCGACTGATGCCTGTTGTACTGGGGAGCAGCACAGCAGAGGCCGCACCCACTGTGACCATTCTTACAGACCATTCCTGGCTAACTTTGTTTCTCATTTGCTTTGCTGACCGTCACCCTCCGGGCGAGAACGGTTGTTAGGTTGGGGTGAGGTGTTTGGTAGTGGTGTGAATGGTGGTCCGAATGTTCTCGCAGAATAGTCCTGGCGAGAAACCGTGCTGCATTCTACAGACAGTCCACACATCGGTCATTCCCTGCTGGTACTGGAGCAAGGGAAGGTGCATGTTGCAATTACATTCGTTTGCTCTGTAGCAGAGATTAACACCTCACAGTCTGCTAATAATAGATAAGTCAGAAATACGAAACTGTGGTAATTACCTCCTCATAGGTTCTTCAGAAGTTCAATTGTACCATGAATACTCTCAAAATAACGCAGTTCCTTCTCCATCGATCACTCCCCCACCACCCCACAGGCCAGTTCATGGTGAAATACATGCTGACTGTTTTACAGGTCCATATTAGTAATAGTTTTTTTATCCTTCAGGACTGACGGTTTTAATACTCACCTCACGGGAGCCATTCTCAACAGACTTTCAAGCATTGAATCAGTTTCTCAGGGATGTAGTAATTACTAAAACATAGGACACACAACCAATCACCCAGCAAGTTTCCTGCGAATCGGTTTGTTTCCCATGTTTCCATCAGTATATAGAGGTACCGACTAGAAAGGATGCAATATTAGATCTCCAATTAGGAAATGAGTTAGGACAGGTGACGCAAGAGTGTGTAGGGGAACACTTTGGTTCCAGGGATCATAACACCATTAGTTTCAACTTGATCATGGATGACGATGGACCTGGCTCTTGGTTTGAGTTTGTAAACTGGAAAAAAGCCAATTTTGAAGAAATGAGGAAGTATATAAAAAACGTGGATTTGGACAGGTTGTTCTTTGGCATGGATGTCGTTCATAAGTATGAGGTCTTGAAAGGAGAAATTTTGAGAGTACAGAGTCTTTATGTTCCTGTCGGGATTAAAAGCAAAGTGAGTAAGGATGAGGAACTTTGGTTCTCTCGGGATATTGGAACTCTGATAGAGAAGAAGAGGGAGACGTATAACATGTATTGAAAACAGGGAGCAACGAAGGTAGTAGAGGAATATTTAAAAAGTCCCAAAGATACATAAGAAAGAACTCAGGAGGGCTAAAAGAAGACGTGAGGTAGCTCAGGCAGACAAGGTGAAAGGTAATCTTAGGCCGGTAGGTTTGTAGTCAGTCGTAGATAATCTATTGGAAGGAGTACTAAGAGATAGGATCTATAAGTATTCAGATAGACTGGGACCTATTTGGGCCTGTCGACACAACTTTGTGCGTAGCAGGTCATGTTTAACAAATCTATTAATGTTTCGAGGAGGTTAGAAGGAAAGCAAATGCAGGAAATCAGTAGATGTTGTCTGCGTGGACTTCAGTAAGGCATTGACAGGGTCCCGCATGGGGGGTTAGTTAGGAAGATACAGTCGAAAGTACAGGAAGAAAGGTTGAATAGGTTAGGACTTTATTCCCTGGAGCGGAGAAGAATGTGAGGAGACTTGATAGAGGTATATAAAATAATTTTGGCAACAGATAGAATTAATGCAATCAGGCTTTCTCCACGGAGGCTAGAGGAGAAAAAAACAGGAGGACATGGGTTAAGGGTGAAGGGGGAAAAGATTGAAATGAACATGGGGGGGGGGGCTTCATCATACAGAGAGTGGTGAAAGTGTGGAATGAGCTGCCAGATGAAGTGGTAAATGTAGGCTCACTTTTAACATTTAAGAAGAACTTGAACAGCTACATGGATGAGAGGTGTTTGGAGGGATATGGGCCGGGTGCAGGTCAGTGGGACATGGCAGAAAAATGGTACGGCAGAGCCAAGAAAGGCCAAAAGGCCTTTTTCTATGCTGCAACGTTCTGTGATGTATATGTTGCATAGTGCTCATGTATATTACATACACACACACACACACACACACACACACACACACACACACACACACACACACACACACACACACACACACACACACACACACACACACACACACACACACACACACTGAGATTGAACCCTGTACTGGGGAGCTGCACAGCAGAGGCCGCACCCACTGTGACCATTCTTGCAGAGGGACAGGAGGACTGTGACCCTGCAATGTCTCGTTCATCTTTCCTGAAGGGAATGGGCAGCGAGAAAGAATATTGTCTCTCCGTGGAGTCCAAAAGATTGTCTTGCTGGCAAAAGGGACGTTTAACCGCCTTGTTCCTCATTTTTCTTGCTGACCTTTGCCCTCTGTACGAGCAGGGTTGTTAGTTGGGGATGGGGTAGTTGGTAGTGGTGTGAATGGTGGTCCGAATGTTCTCGCAGAATAACCCCGGCGAGTAACCGTGCTGCATTCTATAGACAGTGCACACATCGGCCATTACCTGCTGGTACTGGAGCAAGGGACGGTGCATGTTGCAATTGCATTCGTTTGCTCTGTAGCAGAGTTTAACACCTCACAGTCTGCTAATAATAGATAAGTCAGAAAGACGAAATTGTGGTCATTACTTCCTCATAGGTTCTTCAGCAGTTCAATTGTACCATGAATACTCTCAAAATAACGCAGTTCCTTCTCCATCGATCACTCCCCCACCACCCCACAGGCCAGTTCATGGTGAAATACATGCTGACTGTTTTACAGGTCCATGTTAGTAATAGTTTGTTTATGCATCAGGACTGACGGTTTTAATACTCACCTCACGGGAGCCATTCTCAACAGACTTTCAAGCATTGAATCAGTTTCTCAGGGATGTAGTAATTACTAAATCATAGGACACACAACCAATCACCCAGCAAGTTTCCTGCGAATCGGTTTGTTTCCCATGTTTCCATCAGTATATAGAGGTACCGACTAGAGAGGATGCAATATTAGATCTCCAATTAGGAAATGAGTTAGGACAGGTGACGCTAGAGTGTGTAGGGGAACACTTTGGTTCCAGGGATCATAACACCATTAGTTTCAACTTGATCATGGATGACGATGGACCTGGCTCTTGGTTTGATGTTGTAAACTGGAAAAAAGCCAATTTTGAAGAAATGAGGAAGTATATAAAAAACGTGGATTTGGACAGGTTGTTCTTTGGCATGGATGTCGTTCATAAGTATGAGGTCTTGAAAGGAGAAATTTTGAGAGTACAGAGTCTTTATGTTCCTGTCGGGATTAAAAGCAAAGTGAGTAAGGATGAGGAACTTTGGTTCTCTCGGGATATTGGAACTCTGATAGAGAAGAAGAGGGAGACGTATAACATGTATTGAAAACAGGGAGCAACGAAGGTCGTTGAGGAATATTTAAACATTACCAAAAATACCTAAGAAAGAACTCAGGAGGGCTAAAAGAAGACGTGAGGTAGCTCAGGCAGACAAGGTGAAAGGTAATCTTAGGCCGGTAGGATTGTAGTCAGTAGTAGATAATCTATTGGAAGGAGTACTAAGAGATAGGATCTATAAGTATTCAGATAGACTGGGACCTATTAGGGCGAGTCGACACAACTTTGTGCGTAGCAGGTCATTTTTAACAAATCTATTAATGTTTCGAGGAGGTTAGAAGGAAAGCAAATGCAGGAAATCAGTAGATGTTGTCTGCGTAGACTTCAGTAAGGCCTTTGACAGGGTCCCGCATGGGGGGTTAGTTAGGAAGATACAGTCGAAAGTACAGGAAGAAAGGTTGAATAGGTTAGGACTTTATTCCCTGGAGCGGAGAAGAATGTGAGGAGACTTGATAAAGGTATATAAAATAATTTTGGCAACAGATAGAATTAATGCAATCAAGCTTTCTCCACTGAGGCTGGAGGAGAAAAAAACAGGAGGACATGGGTTAAGGGTGAAGGGGGAAGAGATTGAAATGGACATGGGGGGGGGGGCTTCATCATACAGAGTGTGGTGAAAGTGTGGAGAGAGCTGCCCGATGAAGTGGCAAATGCAGGCTCACTTTTAACATCTAAGAAGAACCTGAACAGCTACACGGATGAGAGGTGTTTGGAGGGATATGGGCCGGGTGCAGGTCAGTGGGACATGGCAGAAAAATGTACGGCAGAGCCAAGAAAGGCCAAAAGGCCTATTTCGATGCAGCAACGTACTGTGATGTATATGTTGTATAGTGCGTATGTATATTACACACACACACACACACACACACACACACACACACACACACACACACACACACACACACACACATACACACACACACACACACACACACACACACACACACACTCATACACTGCGATTGAACCCTGTACTGGGGAGCTGCACAGCAGAGGCCGCACCCACCGTGACCATTCTTGCCGAGGGACAGGAGGACTGTGACCCTGCAATGTCTCGTTCATCTTTCCTGAAGGGAATGGGCAGCGAGAAAGAATATTGTCTCTCCGTGCAGTCCAAAAGATTGTCTTGCTGGCAAAAGTGAAGTTTAATCGCCTTGTTCCTCATTTTTTCTTGCTGACCTTCGCCCTCTGTGCGAGCAGGTTTGTTAATTGGGGGGTGGGGTTGTTGGTAGTGGTGTGAATGGTGGTCCAAATGTTCTCGCAGAATAGCCCTGGCGAGCAAATGTGCTGCATTCTACAGACAGTGCACACATCGGCCATTCCCTGTTGGTACTGGAGCAAGGGACGGTGCATGTTGCAATTGCATTCGTTTGCTCTGTAGCAGAGTTTAACACCTCACAGTCTGCTAATAATAGATAAGTCAGAAAGACGAAACTGTGGTCATTACATCCTCATAGGTTCTTCAGAAGTTCAATTGTACCATGAATACTCTCAAAATAACGCAGTTCCTTCTCCATCGATCACTCCCCCACCACCCCACAGGCCAGTTCATGGTGAAATACATGCTGACTATTTTACAGGTCCATGTTGGTAATGGTTTGTTTATCCATCAGGACTGTCGGTTGTAATACACAGCGTATTGACACCTCACGGGGGGCATTCTCAACACACTCTCAAGCATTGAATCAGTTTCACAGGGATGTCGTAATTACTAAAACATAGGACACACACCAATCACCCAGCAAGTTTCCTGCAACTCGGTGTGTTTCCCATGTTTCCATCAATATATAGAGATACCGACTAGAGAGTTTGCAATATTACATCTCCCATTAGAAAACAAGTTAGGACAGGTGAGGCAAGTGTGTGTAGTGGAACACTACGGTTCCAGGGATCATAACACCATTAGTTTCAACTTGATCATGAATAACGATAGACCTGGTCCTCGGTTTGAGGTTGTAATCTAGAAAAAGGCCAAATTTGAAGAAATGAGGAAGGACATAAAAAGCGTGGATTTGGACAGGTTGTTCTTTGGCAGGGATGCCGTTGGTAAGTAGGAGGCCTTGAAAGGAGAAATTGTGAGAGTACAGAGTTTGTATGTTCCTGTCAGGATTAAAATCAAAGTGAATCAGGATAAAGAACCTTGGTTCTCAAGGAATATTGGAACTCTGATAGAGAAGAGGAGGGAAATGTATAACATGTATAGAAAGCAGGGAGCAAATAAGGTATTTGAGGAGTATAAAAAATGTCCAAAAATACTTAAGAAAGAACTCAGGAGGGCTGAAAGAAGACATGAGGTAGCTCAGGCAGTCAAGGTGAAGGATAATCTTAGGCCGGTAGGTTTGTAGTCAGTTGTGGATAAACTATTGGAAGGAGTACTAAGAGATAGGATCTATTAGTATTCATATAGACAGCGACTTATTACAGAGAGTCAACACGGCTTGTGAGTAGTAAGTCATGTTTAACAAATCTATTAGCTTTTCGTGGTGGTTAGAAGGAAAGTGGATGGCAGTGGATGTTGTCTACGTGGAATTCAGTAAGGCCTTTGACAAGGTCCCGCATGGGAAGTTAGTTCGGAAGACACAGACGCTGGGGACACAAGGTGAGGGTGTAAATTGCATTAGCCATTGGCTCAATGGGAGAAGCCAGAGAGTGGTAGTGGAGGACTTCTTCTCTGAGTGGAGGCCTGTGACTAGTGGTGTGCCACAGGGATCAGTGCTGGGTCCATTGTTATATGTTATCCAAATCAATGATCTGGATGATAATGTGGTAATTTGGATCTGCAAATTTTCTGATTATACAAAAATTGCAGTTGAAGTGGACAGTGTAGAAGGTTTTCAATGCTTTCAGAGGGATCTGGACTAGCTGCAAAAATGGGCTGAAAACTGGCAGATGGAGATTCATACAGACAAGTGTGAGGTATTGCACTTTGGAAGGAAAAAGCAAGGAGAAACATACAAGGTAAATGGTAGGCACTGAGGAGTGCAGTGGAACAGAGGGATCTAAGAATACAGATACAGAATTCCCTAAAGGTGGCATAACAGGTAGATAGGTTAGAAAAGAGAACTATTGCTACATTGGCCTTTATAAATCAGAGTATTGATTATAAGAGTTGGAATGTTATGTCGAGGTTGTACGCGGTATTGGTGAGGCCGAATTTGGAGTATTGTGTGCAGTTTTGGTCTCCAAATTAGTTGAAGGATGTTAATAAGTTTGGAAGTGTGCAGAGAAGGTTTACAATGATGTTGCCGGGACATGAGAAACTGAGTTACAGTGAAAGGTTGAACAGGATAGGTCTATATTCACTGGAATGTAGAAGAATGAGGGGTGATTTGATAGAGGGGCATAAAATTATGTTGGGGTTAGATAGAAGAAATGCAGTCAGGCTTTCTCCACTGAAGCTAGGGGAGAAACAAAAACAGGAGGACATGGGTTAACGGTGACGGGGGAGAAGTTTAAAGGGAACATTGGATGGTGGAGATTCATCATACAGAGATTGGTGGAAGTGTGGAATGAGCTGCCAGATGAAGTGGGAAATGCAGTCTCACTTTTAACATTTAAGAAAAAACTTGAACAGCTACAGAGGTGAGAGGTGTCTGGAGGAATATGGGCCGGTTGCAGGTCGGTGGGACATGGCAGAGAAATGGTAGGGCAGAGCCAGGAAGGGCCAAAAGGCCTGTTTCTGTGCTGTAATGTTGTGTGGTTCTACGGTAGATATGTATATTACACACACACACACACACACACACACACACACACACACACACACACACACACACACACACACACACACACACACACACACACACACACACACACACACACACACACACACACACACACACACACACACTGAGATTGAACCCTGTACTGGGGAGCTGCACAGCAGAGGCCGCACCCGCTGTGACCATTCTTGCAGAGGGACTGGAGGACTGTGACCCTGCAATGTCTCCTTCTTCTTTCCTGAAGGGAATGGGCAGCGAGAAAGAATATTGTCTCTCCGTGGAGTCCAAAAGATTGTCTTGCTGGCAAAAGTGACGTTTAACCGGCTTGTTCCTCATTTTCCTTGCTGACCTTCGCCCTCTGGGCGAACACGGTTGTTAGTTGGGGGTGAGGTATTTGGTAGTGGTGTGAATGGTGGTCCGAATGTTCTCGCAGAATAGCCCTGGCGAGTAACTGTGCTGCATTCTATAGACACTGCACACATCGGCCATTACCTGCTGGTACTGGAGGAAGGGAAGGTGCAAGTTGCAATTGCATTCGTTTGCTCTGTAGCAGAGTTTAACACCTCACAGTCTGCTAATAATAGGTAAGTCAGAAAGACGAAACTGTGGTCATTACTTCCTCATAGGTTCTTCAGCAGTTCAATTGAACCAGGAATACTCTCAAAACAACCCAGTTCCTCCTCCATCGATCACTCACCCCCTACCCCACAGGCCAGATCATGTTGAAAAACATACTGACTGTTTCACAGATCTAAGTCTGTAATAGCTTGTTTATCCATCAGCACTGTCGGTTGTAATACACAGTGTATTGACACCTCACGGGAGCCATTCTCAACAGGCTCTCAAGCATTGAATCAGTTTCACAGGGATGTCGTAATTACTAAAACATAGGACACACACCAATCACCCAGCAAGTTTCCTGCAACTCGGTGTGTTTCCCATGTTTCCATCAATATATAGAGATACCGACTAGAGAGTTTGCAATATTACATCTCCCATTAGAAAACAAGTTAGGACAGGTGAGGCAAGTGTGTGTAGTGGAACACTACGGTTCCAGGGATCATAACACCATTAGTTTCAACTTGATCATGAATAACGATAGACCTGGTCCTCGGTTTGAGGTTGTAATCTAGAAAAAGGCCAAATTTGAAGAAATGAGGAAGGATATAAAAAGCGTGGATTTGGACAGGTTGTTCTTTGGCAGGGATGCCGTTGGTAAGTAGGAGGCCTTGAAAGGAGAAATTGTGAGAGTACAGAGTTTGTATGTTCCTGTCAGGATTAAAATCAAAGTGAATCAGGATAAAGAACCTTGGTTCTCAAGGAATATTGGAACTCTGATAGAGAAGAGGAGGGAAATGTATAACATGTATAGAAAGCAGGGAGCAAATAAGGTATTTGAGGAGTATAAAAAATGTCCAAAAATACTTAAGAAAGAACTCAGGAGGGCTGAAAGAAGACATGAGGTAGCTCAGGCAGTCAAGGTGAAGGATAATCTTAGGCCGGTAGGTTTGTAGTCAGTTGTGGATAAACTATTGGAAGGAGTACTAAGAGATAGGATCTATTAGTATTCATATAGACAGCGACTTATTACAGAGAGTCAACACGGCTTGTGAGTAGTAAGTCATGTTTAACAAATCTATTAGCTTTTCGTGGTGGTTAGAAGGAAAGTGGATGGCAGTGGATGTTGTCTACGTGGAATTCAGTAAGGCCTTTGACAAGGTCCCGCATGGGAAGTTAGTTCGGAAGACACAGACGCTGGGGACACAAGGTGAGGGTGTAAATTGCATTAGCCATTGGCTCAATGGGAGAAGCCAGAGAGTGGTAGTGGAGGACTTCTTCTCTGAGTGGAGGCCTGTGACTAGTGGTGTGCCACAGGGATCAGTGCTGGGTCCATTGTTATATGTTATCCAAATCAATGATCTGGATGATAATGTGGTAATTTGGATCTGCAAATTTTCTGATTATACAAAAATTGCAGTTGAAGTGGACAGTGTAGAAGGTTTTCAATGCTTTCAGAGGGATCTGGACTAGCTGCAAAAATGGGCTGAAAACTGGCAGATGGAGATTCATACAGACAAGTGTGAGGTATTGCACTTTGGAAGGAAAAAGCAAGGAGAAACATACAAGGTAAATGGTAGGCACTGAGGAGTGCAGTGGAACAGAGGGATCTAAGAATACAGATACAGAATTCCCTAAAGGTGGCATAACAGGTAGATAGGTTAGAAAAGAGAACTATTGCTACATTGGCCTTTATAAATCAGAGTATTGATTATAAGAGTTGGAATGTTATGTCGAGGTTGTACGCGGTATTGGTGAGGCCGAATTTGGAGTATTGTGTGCAGTTTTGGTCTCCAAATTAGTTGAAGGATGTTAATAAGTTTGGAAGTGTGCAGAGAAGGTTTACAATGATGTTGCCGGGACATGAGAAACTGAGTTACAGTGAAAGGTTGAACAGGATAGGTCTATATTCACTGGAATGTAGAAGAATGAGGGGTGATTTGATAGAGGGGCATAAAATTATGTTGGGGTTAGATAGAAGAAATGCAGTCAGGCTTTCTCCACTGAAGCTAGGGGAGAAACAAAAACAGGAGGACATGGGTTAACGGTGACGGGGGAGAAGTTTAAAGGGAACATTGGATGGTGGAGATTCATCATACAGAGATTGGTGGAAGTGTGGAATGAGCTGCCAGATGAAGTGGGAAATGCAGTCTCACTTTTAACATTTAAGAAAAAACTTGAACAGCTACAGAGGTGAGAGGTGTCTGGAGGAATATGGGCCGGTTGCAGGTCGGTGGGACATGGCAGAGAAATGGTAGGGCAGAGCCAGGAAGGGCCAAAAGGCCTGTTTCTGTGCTGTAATGTTGTGTGGTTCTACGGTAGATATGTATATTACACACACACACACACACACACACACACACACACACACACACACACACACACACACACACACACACACACACACACACACACACACACACACACACACACTGAGATTGAACCCTGTACTGGGGAGCTGCACAGCAGAGGCCGCACCCGCTGTGACCATTCTTGCAGAGGGACAGGAGGACTGTGACCCTGCAATGTCTCCTTCATCTTTCATGAAGGGAATGGGCAGCGAGAAAGAATATTGTCTCTCCGTGGAGTCCAAAAGATTGTCTTGCAGGCAAAAGTGACGTTTAACCGGCTTGTTCCTCATTTTCCTTGCTGACCTTCGCCCTCTGGGCGAACACGGTTGTTAGTTGGGGGTGAGGTATTTGGTAGTGGTGTAAATGGTGGTCCGAATGTTCTCGCAGAATAGCCCTGGCGAGTAACTGTGCTGCATTCTATAGACAGTGCACACATCGGCCATTCCCTGCTGGTACTGGAGCAAGGGACGGTGCATGTTGCAATTGCATTCGTTTGCTCTGTAGCAGAGTTTAACACCTCACAGTCTGCTAATAATAGGTAAGTCATAAAGACGAAACTGTGGTCATTACTTCCTCATAGGTTCTTCAGCAGTTCAATTGAACCAGGAATACTCTCAAAACAACCCAGTTCCTCCTCCATCGATCACTCACCCCCTACCCCACAGGCCAGATCATGTTGAAAAACATACTGACTGTTTCACAGATCTAAGTCTGTAATAGCTTGTTTATCCATCAGCACTGTTGGTTGTAATACACAGCGTATTGACACCACATGGGAGCCATTCTCAACAGACTCTCAAGCATTGAATCATTTTCACGGGGCTGCAGTAATTATTAAAACATAGGACACACACCCATCACCCAGCAAGTTTCCTGCAACTCGGCTTGTTTCCCATGTTTCCATCTATATATAGATGTACCGACTAGAGAGGATGCAATATTAAATCTCCTAATAGGAAACAAGTTAGGTCAGGTGACAGAAATGTTTGCAGGGGAACACTTTGGTTCCAGGGATCATAACAGTATTAGTTTCAACTTGATCATGAGTGACGATAGACATGATGCTTGGGTTGAGCTTCTAAACTGGAAAAAAAAGGCGAATTTTGAAGAAATGAGGAAGGATATAAAAAACGTGGATTTGGACAGGTTGTTCTTTGCCAAGGATGTCGTTGGTAAGTAGGAGGCCTTGAAAGGGGAAATTTTGACAGTACAGAGTTTGTATGTTCCAGTCAGGATTAAAAGCAAAGTGATTAAGGTTAAGGAACATTGGTTCTCTCGCTATAGTGAAACTCTGGTAAAGAGGAAGAGAGAGATGTATAACATAAAAAGGAAACGGAGCAAATAAGGTACTTGATGTGTATAAAATGTGCAATAATATTTAGGAAAGAAATCAGGAGGGCTTAAAGAAGACATGAGGTAGCTTTGGCAGTCAAGGTGAATGATAATCCAAAGTGCTTCTACAGATATATTAAGAGGAAAAGGATAGTAAGGGATAAGGCTGGTGCTCTTGAAGATCAGAGTGGTCGGCTATGCATGGAACCAAAAGAAATGGGGGAGACCTTTAATGGGTTTGTTGCGTCTGTATTTACTAAGGAAACTGGCATGGAGTCAATGAAAATAAGGCAAACAGGTAGTGAGGTCATGGAACCTATACTTATTGAAGAGGAGGAGGTGCTTGCTATCTTGCGGCAAATCAGAGTAGATAAATTCCCAGGATCTGATTGGGTTTTCCCTCCGACCTTGAAGGAACCTAGTGTTGAAATTGCAGGGGTCCTGGCAGATTTATTTAAAATGGTGGCAGCTATGGGTGACCTGCCAGAGGATTGGAGGATAGCTCATTTTGTACCGCTGCTTAAAAATGCTCCAAAGTTAGTAAGGGAAATTATAGACCGCTAGGTTTGTAGTCAGTAGTCGATAAATTATTGGAAGGAGTACTAGGAGATAGGATCTATAAGTATTTAGATAGACAGGGACTTATTAGGGCGAGTCGACACGACTTTGTGCATAGTAGGTCATGTTTAACAAATCTATTAATTTTCCAGGAGGTTAGAAGGAAAGCAAATGCAGGAAATCAGTAGATGTTGTCTGCGTGGACTTCAGTAAGGCCTTTGACAGGGTCCCGTATGAGGGGTTAGTTAGGAAGATAGTCGACAGAACAGAAAGAAAGGTTGAATCGGTTAGGACTTTAGTCCCTGGAGAGGAGAAGATTTTTGGGAGACTTGATAGAGGTATATGAAATAATTTTAGCAATAGATAGAATTAATGCAATCAGGCTTTCTCCACTGAGGCTAGAGGAGAAAAATAACAAGAGGACATGGGTTAAGGGTGAAGGGGGAAAAGATTGAAATGAACATGGGAGGGGGGGCTTCATCATACAGAGAGTGGTGAAAGTGTGGAATGAGCTGCCAGATGAAGTGGTAAATGTAGGCTCACTTTTAACATTTAAGAAGAACTTGAACAGCTACACGGATGAGAGGTGTTTGGAGGGATATGGGCCGGGTGCAGGTCAGTGGGACATGGCAGAGAAATGGTACGGCAGAAGCCAAGGAAGGCCAAAAGGCCTATTTCTATGCTGCAACGTTCTGTGATGTATATGTTGTATAGTGCGTATGTATATTACACACACACACACACACACACACACACACACACACACACACACACACACACACACACACACACACACACACACACACACACACTGCGATTGAACCCTGTTACTGGGGAGCTGCACAGCAGAGGCCGCACCCACTGTGACCATTCTTGCAGAGGGACAGGAGGACTGTGACCCTGCAATGTCTCGTTCATCTTTCCTGAAGGGAATGGGCAGCGAGAAAGAATATTGTCTCTCCGTGGAGTCCAAAAGATTGTCTTGCTGGCAAAAGTGACGTTTAATCGCCTTGTTCCTCATTTTTCTTGCTGACCTTCGCCCTCTGTGCCAGCAGGGTTGTTAGTTGGGGGTGGGGTACTTGGTAGTGGTGTGAATGGTGGTCCGAATGTTCTTGCAGAATAGCCCTGTCGAGTAACTGTGCTGCATTCTACAGACAGTGCACACATCGGCCATTACCTGCTGGTACTGGAGCAAGGGACGGTGCATGTTGCAATTGAATTCGTTTGTTCTGTAGCAGAGTTTAACACCTCACAGTCTGCTAATATTAGATAAGTCAGAAAGACGAAACTGTGGTCATTACTTCCTCATAGGTTCTTCAGAAGTTCAATTGTACCATGAATACTCTCAAAATAACGCAGTTCCTTCTCCATCGATCACTCCCCCACCACCCCACAGGCCAGTTCATGGTGAAATACATGCTGACTGTTTTACAGGTCCATGTTAGTAATAGTTTTTTTATCCATCAGGACTGACGGTTTTAATACTCACCTCACGGGAGCCATTCTCAACAGACTTTCAAGCATTGAATCAGTTTCTCATGGATGTAGTCATTACTAAAACATAGGACACACAACCAATCACCCAGCAAGTTTCCTGCGAATCGGTTTGTTTCCCATGTTTCCATCAGTATATAAAGGTACCGGTTAGAGTGGATGCAATATTAGATCTCCAATTAGGAAATGAGTTAGGACAGGTGACGCAAGTGTGTGTAGGGGAACACTTCGGTTCCAGGGATCATAACACCATTAGTTTCATCTTGATCATGGATGACGATAGACCTGGTTATTGGTTTGTGGTTGTAAACAGGAAAAAAGCCAATTTTGAAGAAATGAGGAAGTATATAAAAAACGTGGATTTGGACAGGTTGTTCTTTGGCACGGATGTCGTTCATAAGTATGAGGTCTTGAAAGGAGAAATTTTGAGAGTACAGAGTCTTTATGTTCCTGTCAGGATTAAGAGCAAAGTGAATAAGGATAAGGAAATTTGGTTCTCTCGGGATATTGGAACTCTGATAGAGAAGAAGAGGGAGACGTATAACATGCATAGAAAACAGGGAGCAACGAAAGTAGTTGAGGAATATTTAAAAAGTCCCAAAAATACCTAAGAAAGAACTCAGGAGGGCTAAAAGAAGACGTGAGGTAGCTCAGGCAGACAAGGTGAAAGGTAATCTTAGGCCGGTAGGTTTGTAGTCAGTAGTAGATAATCTATTGGAAGGAGTACTAAGAGATAGGATCTATAAGTATTCAGATAGACTGGGACCTATTAGGACGAGACAACACAACTTTGTGCGTAGCAGGTCATGTTTAACAAATCTATTAAAGTTTCGAGGAGGTTAGAAGGAAAGCAAATGTAGGAAATCAGGAGATCTTGTCTGCGCTGACTTCAGTAAGACCTTTGACAGGGTCCCGCATGGGGGGTTAGTTAGGAAGATACAATCGAAAGTACAGGAAGAAAGGTTGAATAAGTTCGGACTTTATTCCCTGGAGCGGAGAAGAATGTGAGGAGACTTGATAGAGGCATTTAAAATAATTTTGGCAACAGATAGAATTAATGCAATCAGGCTTTCTCCACTGTGACTAGAGGAGAAAAAAACAGGAGGACATGGGTTAAGGGTGAAGAGGGAAAAGATTGAAATGAACATGGGGGGGGGCTTCATCATACAGAGAGTGGTGAAAGTGTGGAATGAGCTGCCCGATGAAGTGTTAAATGTAGGCTCACTTTTAACATATAAGAAGTACTTGAACAGCTACACGGATGAGAGGTGTTTGGAGGGATATGGGCCGGGTGCAGGTCAGTGGGACATGGCAGAAAAATGGTACGGCAGAGCCAAGAAAGGCCAAAAGGCCTTTTTTCTATACAGCAACGTTCTGTGATGAATATGTTGTATTGTGCGTATGTATATTACACACACACACACACACACACACACACACACACACACACACGCACACAAACGCACGCACACACACACACACACACACACACACACACACACACACACACACACACACACACACACACACACACACACACACTGCGATTGAACCCTGTACTGGGGAGCTGCACAGCAGAGGCCGCACCCACTGTGACCATTCTTGCAGAGGGACAGGAGGACTGTGACCCCGCAATGTCTCGTTCATCTTTCCTGAAGGGAATGGGCACCGAGAAAGAATATTGTCTCTCCGTGCAGTCCAAAAGACTGTCTTGCTGTCAAAAGTGAAGTTTAATCGCCTTGTTCCTCATTTTCCTGCTGACCTTCGCCCTCTGTGCGAGCAGGTTTGTTAATTGGGGGTTGGGGTTGTTGGTAGTGGTGTGAATGGTGGTCCGAATGTTCTCGCAGAATAGCCCTGGCGAGCAACTGTGCTGCATTCTACAGACACTGCCCACATCGGCCATTACCTGCTGGTACTGGAGCAAGGGACGGTGCATGTTGCAATTGCATTCGTTTGCTCTGTAGCAGGGTTTAACACCTCACAGTCTGCTAATATTAGATAAGTCAGAAAGACGAAACTGTGGTCATTACTTCCTCATAGGTTCTTCAGAAGTTCAATTGTACCATGAATACTCTCAAAATAACGCAGTTCCTTCTCCATCGATCACTCCCCCACCACCCCACAGGCCAGTTCATGGTGAAATACATGCTGACTGTTTTACAGGTCCATGTTAGTAATGGTTTGTTTATCCATCAGGACTGACGGTTGTAATGCACAGCGTATTGACACCTCACGGGGGGCATTCTCAACAGACCCTCAAGCATTGAATCAGTTTCACAGGGATGTCGTAATTACTAAAACATAGGACACACACCAATCACCCAGCAAGTTTCCTGCAACTCGGCTTGTTTCCCATGTTTCCATCAATATATAGAGATACCCACAATAATTTAACTATTGCTGAAATACCTCTGTGCAAACTTTAGCAAACCTCAAAACTTGTTTAAAACTTTCCAAAAGTCTAGTACAACAAAGTTCATGACGTTCATGCTTTTTTTAATATAAATTTTATTTAATTGCATTTTTAAGTAATTACAAGAGTGGAAAAAAAATGTGTGTATCCCATCCCCCCTCCCCTTAACTCCTCCCCCCTAACTTCCCTATATAAAAAAAAGAGAAATATATGTGGAGATATGTTATCAGTTCCAGCCCAAATCATTTTGGGCTGTGAAACTAGAATCTTGTGAGAAATAAACAGAAATGAATGCCTTGTAATGGCCAAAAACATAACTATCACAGATGGGTCAAAGTTCAGCTATCCAAAATGTGTTGACTGATCATAAAATAATAATGGATATGGCAATTAGGAATTATTCTGAAACAATAAAGAGGGGAAAAAAAATTTTAAAAATATATAGAGATACCGACTAGAGAGGATGCAATATTACATCTCCCATTAGGAAACGAGTTAGGACTGGTGAGGCAAGTGTGTGTAGTGGAACACTACGGTTCCAGGGATCATAACACCATTAGTTTCAACCTGATCATGAATAACGATAGACCTGGTCCTCGGTTTGAGGTTGTAATCTCGAAAAAGGCCAATTTTGAAGAAATGAGGAAGGATATAAAAAACGTGGATTTGGACAGGTTGTTCTTTGGCAGGGATGCCGTTGGTAAGTAGGAGGCCTTGAAAGGAGAAATTGTGAGAGTACAGAGTCTTTATGTTCCTGTCAGGATTATAATCAAAGTGAATCAGGATAAGGAACCTTGGTTCTCAAGGAATATTGGAACTCTGATAGAGAAGAGGAGGGAAATGTATAACATGTATAGAAAGCAGGGAGCAAAAAAGGTATTTGAGGAGTATAAAAAATGTCCAAAAATACTTAAGAAAGAACTCAGGAGGGCTGAAGGAAGACATGAGGTAGCTCAGACAGTCAAGGTGAAGGATAATCTTAGGCCGGTAGGTTTGTAGTCAGTTGTAGATAAACTATTGGAAGGAGTACTAAGAGATAGGATCTATTAGTATTCATATAGACAGCGACTTATTACAGAGAGTCAACACGGCTTATGAGTAGTAAGTCATGTTTAACAAATCTCTTAGCTTTTCGTGGCGGTTAGAAGGAAAGTGGATGAAGGGAAGGCAGTGAATGTTGTCTACGTGGACTTCAGTAAGGCCTTTGACAAGGTCCCGCATGGGAAGTTAGTTCGGAAGATACAGACGCTGGGGACACATGGTGATGGTGTAAATTGCATGAGCCATTGGCTCAATGGGAGAAGACACAGAGTGGTAGTGGAGGACTGCTTCTCTGAGTGGAGGCCTGTGACTAGTGGTGTGCCGCAGAGATCAGTGCTGGGTCCATTGTTATTTGTTATCCAAATCAATGATCTGCATGATAATGTGGTAAATTGGATCCGCAAATTTGCTGATGGCACAAAGACTCGAGGTGTAGTGGAGAGTGAGGAAGGTTTTGAACGCTTGCAGAGGGATCTGAAAAAGCTGCAAAAATGGGCTGAGAAATCGCAGATTGAGTTTAATGCAGGCCGATGAGAGGTATTGCACTTTGGAAGGAAACCCCAAGGTATAAGATCCAAGGTAAATGGGAAGGCACTGAGCAGTGCAGTAGAACAGAGGGATCTAGTAACACAGAAACAAAGTTCCCTAAAAGTGGCGTCACAGGTAGATAGAGCAGCACAGAAAGCTTTTGGTACATTGTCCTTTATTAATCAAAGTACTGAGTATAAGAGTTGGAATGTTATTGTGAAGTTGGATAAGGCCTTGGTGAGGCCGAGTTTGGACTACTGTTAGCAGTGTTGGTCACCGGATTGGAGGAAGGATGTTAATAAGGTTGACAGAGTGCCGAGATGGTTTACAAGAATGTTGACGGGACTTCAGCAACTGAGCTACAGAGAAAACTTGAATAGGTTAGGATATTATTCCCTGGAGCGTAGACGAATGAGGGGAGACTTGATAGAGTTATATAAATGTATGATGGGTATAGATAGAAGGAATGCAATCAGGCTTTCCCCGCTGAGGCTAGGGGAGAAAAACAAAACAAAAACAAGAGGACGTGGGTTAAGGGCGAAGGGGAAAAAGTTTAAAGGGAACATTGGGGTGTGGAGCTTCATCATACAGAGAGTGGTGAAAGTGTGGAATGAGCTGCCAGATGAAGTCGGAAATGCAGGCTCACTTTTAACATTTAAGAAAAACTTGAACAGCTGCATGGATGACAGGTGTTTGGAGGGATATGGGCCGGGTGCAGGTCAGTGGGACTAGGCAGAGAAATGGTACGGCAGATCCAAGAAGAGCCAAAAGGCCTGTTTCTGTGCTGTAATGTTCTGTGATGTATATGTTGTATAGTGCGTATGTATATTACACACACACACACACACACACACACACACACACACACACACACACACACACACACACACACACACACACACACACACACACACTGCGATTGAACCCTGTACTGGGGAGCTGCACAGCAGAGGCCGCACCCACTTGCAGAGAGACAGGAGGTCTGTGACCCTGCCAAGCCTCATTCAACTTTCCTTGTGCAATCGACTTGTTCCTCATTTTCCTTGCTGACCTTCGCCCTCTGGGCGAACACGGTTGTTAGTTGGGGGTGAGGTAGTTGGTAGTGGTGTGAATGGTGGTCCGAATGTTCTCGCAGAATAGCCCTGGCGAGCAACTGTGCTGCATTCTACAGACAGTGCACACATCGGCCATTACCTGCTGGTACTGGAGGAAGGGAAGGTGTATGTTGCAATTGCATTCGTTTGCAATGTAACAGTGTCTAAAACTACGCCGTCTGCTAATAATAGAAAACAGAATGGGAAGTTGTGGAAATCATCTCCTCATTTTTTACAGCAATTCAAATTCAACGGTCAAAAAAACTCTGTATCTTCTCTATAGAACATAGACCATAGAACATAGCACATTGCAGGCCCTCCGACCCACAATGTTGTACCGACCATTAAACCTTGTCCCCCATATAAACACACACGCATCTTAAATTCCTCCAAATACCTGTTAAACAGTCTCTTAAACTTCAGGAGTGTATCTCCCTCCACCACTGAATCAGGCATTGCGTTCCACGCACGAACCACTCTCTGAGTGAAAAACATTCCTCTAATATCCCCCTTGAATTTCCCAACTTTTCCTTAAAGACTCTGTCATGTCTCCTCTCATCGTCCTTCTCTCCAAAGTGCAAATAACTAGCACCATAAATCTCTGATCATAATCCATACTCTCTAAACCGGGCAGCACGCTGGTGAATCTCCTCTGTACCCTTTCCAATGCTTCCACATCTATATGCCTGCTAACCTCCTCAAAGAACTCTATCAGGCTTGTTAAGGCACGATCTGCCCTTCACAAAGCCATGCTGACTGTCCCTGATCAGACCATGATTCTATAAATGCCTATAGATCCTATCTCTAAGAATCTTTTCCAACGGCTTTCCGACCACAGATGTAAAGCTCACTGGTCGATAATTACCTGGAATATCCCTACTACCTTTTTTGAACAAGGGGACAACATTCGCCTTCCTCCAATCCTCCGGTACCATTCCTGTGGACAACGAGGACAAAACGATCCTAGCCAGAGGCTCAGCAATCTCTTCCCGCGCCTCGCAGAGCAGCCTGGGGAATATTCCGTCTAGCCCCAGAACTCTCTGTCCTGATGTATTTTAACAGCACCTCTCCCTTAATATCAACATGCTCCAAAACATCCTACTCTATCTACGTGTGAGGCAACTTTCAAGGATCTGTTGGCAATCCTCAACACTATCTACAACACCAGCAACCTTTGTGTCGTCTGCAAACTTGCCAACCCACCCTTCTACCCCCACATCCAAGACTTTAATAAAAATCACGAAAAGTACAGGTCCCAGAACCGATCCTTGTGGGACACCAGAATATCAACCTCACTCATATTGTCCTTACCATCATCAAGTTCCCTCTCATTGGTGAATACCGAAGAGAAATATTCATTGAGGACCTGGTTGAGGAAATAATCATTGAGGACCTTTATCTCTAATCGGCCTTATCTTCACTCCTGTCAACCTTTTGATCTTCACATAATTGAAAAATGCCTTGGGGTTTTCCTTTACCCTACTCGCCATGGCCTTCTAATGCTGACTTCTTGCTCTCCTCAGCCACGACATCTGGCTGCTCACCCTATCTCATGAGAATACTGAGAACTCGATCCGAGATATCGCGGACCCTGGCACCAGAGAGACAACAGACCAGCCGGGATGCTCGATCTGTTCCACAGAACCTCCTATATGTGCCACTAACTATCGAATCCCCTATCACTACTGCTCTCCTCTTTTCCCTCCTTCCTTTCTGAGCTGAGGGTCCAGTCTCGCTGCCAGGGACGCAACCACTGCAACTTGACCCTAATAGGTCGTCCCCAGCAACATTATCCAAAACGGTATCCTTATTATTGATGGGAACGGCCGCAGGGGTGCTCTGCTCATTCAGTCTATTTTCCTTCCGTCTCCTGACAGTCACCCAGCTACCTGCCTCCTGACTTATAGGGGTGACTATCTCCCTGTAACTACTGTTTATTTCTGCCTCTGCCTCACGAATGATCAACAGTTCATCCAACCCCAGCTCCAGTTCCCTAACACGGTTTGTCAGGAGCTGCAGCTGGATGCACCTTTTACAGGTGTAGTCATCAGGGACAATTGTGCTCGCCCTGACTTCCCACATACTGCAAACGGAGCACTCGCCTCCCTGAACTGCTGCCTTCATTACCTACTCCTAAGTTAATTAGAGTTATTAAAGGAGCTTACTCGGCCTTACCTCACCGATCAAGTTCGTCCTCAGCCTCTGCTTGCCGTAGCCTGTCCAGCCAAAGCCTTCCTATTCTATCTCCCACTACTCCGCCGCCCTCCACTACGTCGCCCGCTCCGTTAATACGCTCGCTTTTTAAACTCTCCCGCTGCCTCAAAGGCCGACTTTCACGCGCTTGCACAGTCATGCCCCGTTCAAACTTCCGAAGAAAGCACCAGCTATGTAATAACCGTGAAAATAAATCAGCTTACTAGAAACGTCATTGCTTACTTCGAGCATGTGCCTGCGTTTGTTCTAGCGTGTTCGCGGCACCTGTTTAACTAAAGGCGGCCCTCTCTAACAATTCCCCACTCCAGCAATGGCCGCTCCAGCAATGGAGTATCCTTCTCCATCGGGGTTGCCAATTCAGAGAATTGCTATCACTGTTGTCATAAACGCCAGGCGTACAAATCAATGTACAAATTATTTAAATACGCAAACAACCGAATGAACGGATAAATAATGAAAATAAGAAAAAAGCAATTGAACAAACAAATAAAAGCTGAATTGTGAGGGCGCATTCATGGGTCCGATTGCACAGGCTGCAGGTAAATCGTTGAGCGTGTGTTTTCAGTGTCATGAACCTTCTTCCGGATGGTAGCAATGACACGAGAGCAGATTCCGGATGGTAGCAATGACACGAGAGCAGATTCCGGATGGTAGCAATGACACGAGAGCAGATTCCGGATGGTAGCAATGACACGAGAGCAGATTCCGGATGGTAGCAATGACACGAGAGCAGATTCCGGATGGTAGCAATGACACGAGAGCACATTCCGGTTGGTAGCAATGAGAGAAGAGCATATCCCGCATGGTCGTAATCAGACAGCAGCATATCGCGGATAGTAGTAAACAGACGAGAGCATATCTCAAATGATGGTAATGAGTTAAGAGCATATCTGGGAAGCTAGTAATGAGAGGGGAGCATATCCCAGATTGTAGTAATGAGAAGGGAGCATAGAGCGGTTCTAACTAATGGGAAGAGAGCATATTCCGAATGGTTCTCATGGGAAGCTTGGATATTCCGAATGCCGATGGCGATGGTCCTGAATTATGGACCCGGGCTCCTGGAGGCACAACGTTTTCAAGATGTCCTGGATTATGGTGAGGCTTGTAGCGTGATGGATGTGATTGTGTCCACAACTGTCTGCAATCTTTGTCGATCCCGGGCTTTGGAGCCTGCACACTAGACGGTGATGGAATGAGTCAGAATACTCCCCACCTTGCAGTTCCAGACTCTTCCCAGTCTTTGATGACATACCAAGGCCAAATCCCTTCGATCACCTAATCCAGACAACCCCAATAGGCGGAACGCGGGCCATGTCCATACTGCGTGAACCAAATGTCTGGACCGCGCCGGCCCATTGGCACTTCCGTGAACACACCTGTCATAACATGTAAATAGGGCGCGCGCTGCTCTAAGTTATTTTAACCTCATCCCACACCGTACACTTGACCCACCCCCGTGGAGCGCTCGAGCCACTGCGCGCTCTCTACGTTCCTCACGGTGGAAAGTTGCACTTTCCACCTCTGCGAGAGGAACGAAATGAGGGAGGACCCAGTGATGAGGTATTTCGTGACAAGCCTGTCAGAAAACTTCAGGGAACGATTTGAAAGCTCCCCCAAACTCTAAGGTGATTATCCTCCTCTCCCTGAGACAGCCGTGCTCCGTTTCGGCTGACGGCCGGTGGACTACAGAGACCAAAAGGCTGGTGCCTTCCATAGATGAGGCAACTCTTCAGATGGAGGTCTTGGAAATGGGAACTTCTGATTTGTTCAAAGCACAACACAAGGACTTTGTACTGAGTGACATTTGGATCAACAAGGTTCCCCAAGCTCAATTCAAAAACACGAGAGCTTTTGCAATGCTCCAACTCACACTGTTCCCATCCACGTACATATGTGAGTCATCGTTTTCCTCCATGAACTCTATCGAGAATCAGGAGAGAAACAGACTCTCCAATGCACATCTCGGTCAGAGCCTCAGGATTGCAACAACAGAATACCGGCCCAACATCAGAAGGATTGCCTCATCCCATCGCTGTCACTTCTCTCGCTAATTGGTGAGCGCATCAATTTAATTTTGTCCATTTGTCAATCTTATTGTGGTATAATATTACAACAACAATAATACTGATAGTTTCATTTATAGCTACAACTTATACTTCAAATACTACATAGCTTAATTAAAAAGAATATATAGTTTAAATGAGAGAACAGAAACAGTGGGAAAGGCAATACCACTAAAAATTTTTGTGTGGAAGAGAGGTGGTGATTTCCAAGTTTAGTGAGTGTGTGTGTGTGTGTGTGTGTGTGTGTGTGTGTGTGTGTGTGTGTGTGTGTGTGTGTGTGTGTGTGTGTGTAATATACATACGCACTATACAACATATACATCACAGAACGTTGCTGTATAGAAAAAGGCCTTTTGGCCTTTCTTGGCTCTGCCGTACCATTTTTCTGCCATGTCCCACTGACCTGCACCCGGCCCATATCCCTCCAAACACCTCTCATCCATGTAGCTGTCCCAGATGAGTTCTCAATGTGACAGCTGACAGTTGTGATAGCTAGAGTCATAATTAAATGGCTGGTTTTGGACTTTTTTTTTCAGGGGTGCATTTTTTGTCTACTACTACTACTACCACCATTACTATTACTACTATTACTAACACTATTACTTCCACTAACACTACTACTACTACTACTACTACTACTACTACTACTACTACTACTACTACTAATAATAATAATAATAATAATAATAATAATAATAATAATAATAATAATAATTGTATGAGCAGCAACAGCAACATCTGCCCATAAAACAACTTACTGTCGCAGAGAAAATAAAACCCGGACGTTTTGGCCCTTGGCTTGGCATGCTTGACATAATTTGGCCCTTGCAGAAAACTAATTCGGGAACCCAACCTAATAGAATCCAGCAGCTGACGTGCGGTGACAACACTCAACCATTCCATCTACTTCAGAGGAGTGTAGTTTTGTGGAAAATGCCACGTGATCTGGTAAAACATGACAGCAGAGTATCGAGGGCCGAATAGCCTTCTGTTCCTTCAGCGCTTTAAGTCCGTTTATTCTCTTGCTTCTCGCTCTGCAATCAAACAGGTCCAAGTTCTCACCTAACACACTCTCTACATTTGGCACGGAGACCAGGAAATGCGGATCCGTCTCCGAATGTAACAGAGACAGACGCTGCCCTGTCGGGATCGCGTGGATGACGATCACTTCACTGTCTCTTTTTCTTCCCATGTCGGTGGGTGAGAGAAACTCTCTTTGAGACCATTATAGGATTCAATACAGCAGCAGATAGTTGTAGAACAGCACACAGGATTTGATGTAGATTTGAGCAAAATACTGACTCTCTGATCCAATCAGCACTGCCGCTTGTGACGTCAGAATCCAGATATCTGACCCGCAAACCAGGAAGTGCGGCTCAGTCTCCGAGTGTAACAGAGATCGGCGCTGCTCTCTCGGGATGTCGGGACTGCCCTTCGCAGCTATCGTTCTTTGTCTCCACATAACGGCGGGTGAGTGTCACTCTCTCCAACCGCCATGGTCGGATAATCATCAGAGTGGCAAGTAGTTGAAGACATGAAGATCCGGTCATAAGGGTCGAACTTGCTGAGCTATGTAGAGACCCCTGGTATCTGTACAGATTGAGTTAAGTGCAATTCTCGATTCTATCCATGACTGTCACTACTCCCTCATACGATTTTCTCTTCTTCAGGTGAGTCTCAGCAGTTTACCATTTTCGCTGAGCACAGAGAGATAAACGCCACCGTCGGGGGAGATGCGCTCTTTTCAGTGCGGCCGTCGGGCAAAGTCACCAGTGGAAACTGGCGTTTTAATGGGGGAACAATCGCCCAGTGGATCGGCCAGAATGTGTCTGTTGGCGATGGCTACACAGACGGCGCTGAGATATTCACGACCAACGGGTCGCTTCTGCTGAAGTCGGTGAACATGTCGGACAGTGGGGAATACCGTGTGAATATGGTGTCAGCTAATGGCTCCCAAACCTCAGCGACCGTCACTCTGCGTGTCTTTGGTAAGTGAGATCTCCAAATAAAACTTTCAGTTTATTCCTGAAAGTATAAACCTTTACAATATAACCTTTACCGTTCGTTGCTCGATGACAGATTCTTTCCCAATGAAAAAATAAACCGAATGAACAACTCAGTTCCGCTTTAGATTTAGTTCCAAGTTCCTCTCGGACAGGCATCGGCAATGATCGATGATTGTGGACGTAGAACCTGGCCTGTAGTGAACCCGACCGGTCCCACTTTTCGGACTGATCAACCCTCACTCGTACTCAGTAAAGCTGTAAGTCAGTAACTATAAAATAATCAATGAAAAATCCACGACAGTGGACTAGACAACAGTCTTTGCAAATACAAATACAAATATAAATAAATAGTATATAAATAATGAGAACATGAAACGACGAGATAAAGTCAGAGTGGACTTGGCCATCGTCGGAGTGGACTGAGGCAGAATGGGTCGGCTTTGCCTCAATCAGGCTTCGGCGAGAACTGGCAGAGGCGAGGTCTGAACGGGGCACAACTGCGCAAGCGCGTGAAAGTCGGCTCGTGAGGCAGCGGGAGGATTTAAATAGGGAGCAGAGGCTGAGTACGAGCTTCACTCCAGGTGAGGTAAGGACGGGTAAACTCCTTTAATTAATCTAATTAGATTTGGAGTAGGTAATGGAGGCAGCAGTTAGGACTGTTGAGTGCTCCGTTTGCAGTATGTAAGAAGTCAGGGCGAGCACTGTTGTCCCTGATGATTACAACTGCAAAAGGTGCATCCAGCTGCAGCTCCTGACAAACCGTGTTTGATAGTTTTTTTACAGCAATACATAGAGGTACCAACTAGAGAAGGGGCAGTTTTGGATCTTTTGTTAGGGAGTAAAATAGGTAAGTTGGCGGAGGTATGTGTTGGGGAGCACTTCGGGTCCAGTGATCACAATGGTAATAGTTTCAATATAATTATGGAGAAAGATAGGACTGGACCCAGGGTTGAGATTTTTGATTGGAGAAAGGCTAACTTTGAGGAGATGCGAAAGGATTTAGAAGCAGTGGATTGGGACAATTTGTTTTATGGGAAGGATGTAATAGAGAAATGGCCGTCAATTAAAGGTGAAATTTTGAGGGGGCAGAACCTTTATGTTCCTGATAGGTTGAAAGGAACGGGTGAAAGTTTGAGAGAGCCATGGTTTTCAAGGGATATTGGCAACTTGGTTAGGAAAAAGAGAGATATCTGCATTAAATATAGGCAGCATGGAGTAAATGAGGTGCTCGAGAAATATAAAGAATGTAAGAAGAATCTTAAGAAAGAAATTAGAAAAGTTGAAAGAAGGTACGAGGTTGCTATGCAAGTAAGATTAAAATAAATCCGAAGGGTTTCTACAGTTATATTAATAGCGAAAGGATAGTGAGGGATAAACTTGGTCCCTTAGAGAATCAGGGTGGTCAGCTATGTGCGGAGCCGAGGGAGATGGGAGAGATTTTGAACGATTTTTTCTCTTCGGTATTCACTAAGGAAAAGGATATTGAATTGGGTAAGGTGTGGGAAACAAGTAAGGAAGTTATGGAACCTATGACAATTAAAGAGGTGGAAGTACTGGCGCTTTTAAGAAATTTAAAAGTGGATAAATCTCCGGTCCTGACAGGATATTCCCCAGGACCTTGAGGGAAGTTTGTGTAGCGATAGCAGGAGCTCTGACGGAGATCTTTCAGATGTCATTAGAAACGGGGATTGTGCCGGAGGATTGGCGTATTGTTCATGTGGTTCCATTGTTTAAAAAAGGTTCTAGAAGTAAGCCTGGCAATTATAGACCTGTCAGTTTGACATCAGTGGTGGGTAAATTAATGGAAAATATTCTTAGAGATAGTATTTATAATTATTTGGATAGACAGGATCTAATTAGGAGTAGCCAGCATGAATTTGTGCGTGGAAGGTCATGTTTGACAAATCTTATTGAGTTTTTTGAAGAGGTTACGAGGAAAGTTGACGACGGTAAAGCAGCGGATGTTGTCTATATGGACTTCAGTAAGGCCTTTGACAAAGTTCCGCATGGAAGATTAGTTAGGAAGGTTCGATCGTTAGATATTAATATAGAAGTAGAAAAATGGATTCAACAGTGCCTGGATAGGAGATTGCGGAGAGTAGTGGTGGATAACTGTTTGTCAGGTTGGAGGTCGGTGACTGGTGGTGTGCCTGAGGGATCTGTATTGGGTCCAATGTTGTTTGTCATATACATTAATGATCTGGATGATGGGGTGGTAAATTGGATTTGTAAGTATGCAAATGATACTAAGGTAGGTGGCGTTGTGGATAATGAAGTAGGTTTTCAAAGCTTGCAGAGAGATTTGGGCCAGTTAGAGCAGTGGGCTGAATGATGGCAGATGGAGTTTAATGCTGATAAGTGTGAGGTGCTACATTTTGTTAGGAATAATCCAAATAGGACAAACATGGTAAATGGTAGGGCATGAAGAATGCAGTAGAACTGAGTGATCTAGGAATAATGGTGCATAGTTCCCTGAATGTGGAATCTCATGTGGACAGGGTGGTGAGGAAAGCTTTCGGTATGTTGGCCTTTATAAATCAGAACTCTGAGTATAGGAATTGGGATGTAATGTTAAAATTGTACAAGGCATTGGTATGGTCGAATTTGGAGTATTTTGTACAGTTCTGGTCACCGAATTATAGGAAACATGTCAACAAAATAGAGAGAGTACAGAGAAGATTTACTAGAATTTTACCTGGGTTTCAGCACCTAAGTTACAGGGAAAGATTGAACAAGTTAGGTCTTTATTCTTTGGAGAGTAGCAGGTTGAGGGAGGATTTGATAGAGGTATTTAAAATTATGAGGGGGATAGATAGAGGTGACTTGGTCTCGTTTTTACAGTGCACCGTACCAGCAGTTATGGTCGAAATGACAATACAAAGTGATTTGACTTGACTTGACCTGAGCCTGGAGGTTATCCGTTTGTGTATCCTGCTCAAGGCCCGCCAAACCCCCTTTGCAGCTCTGCATTTTGAATTCTCTCTCCATCTAAATAATGGTCTGACCGTTTATTTGCTCACCAAAGTGCATGACCAGACAATTTCCAACATAGTATTTCATTTGCTACTTCTTTGCCAATTCCCCTAAACTATCTAAGTCTCTCTGAAGACTCTCTGTTTCCTCAACGCTATTTCTCCTCCACCTATCTTTATATCATCGGCAAATTTAGCCACAAATCCATTAATCCTGTAGTCCAAACCTTTGACATACATGGTAAAAAGCAGTGGTTTGTGTTGAATGGAGATATGCAGCCTGTGATGAGTGTCAATATTGTTCAGACGATACGAGTCCCAGTGCAGAGCGAGTAAGACTGCAGCCGTTCTAGATCCACTGCTGAGAAAAGAGAAGTGCAAAGGATGTTGATTGATTGTGCCCTCTCGTGCTCGCCATCTCAGCCGTGGGAAAAAGCCTCTGACGATCCACACGATCAATGCCTCTCATCATCGTTTACACCTCTATCAGGTCACCACCCATCCCCCGTCGCTCCGAGGAGAAAAGGCCGAGTACACTCAAACTATTCTCGTAAGGCATGCTCCCCAATCCAGGCAACATCCTCGTAAATCTCCTCTGCACCCTTTCTATGGTGTCCACGTTCTTCCTGTAGTGAGGAGACCAGAAATGAGCGCCATACTCCGAGTGGGGTCTCTCCAGGTTCCTTTCTAGGTGCAACATTACATTCAGCTCTAAAACTCAATCCGACGGTTGATGAAGACCAATGCGCCGTACGCCTTCTCAACAACAGAGTCAACCTGCGTAGCGGCTTTGACTGTTCTTTGGATTCGGACCACAAGGTCCCTCTGATCATCCGTACTACCAAGATCCTTGCCATTAATATCCATATTCTGCCATCACTTTGACCTACCTAAGTGAACGACCACACACTTATCTGGGTTGAACTCTCACATCTCAGCCTCGTTTTGCATCCAATCAGTGTCCTGCTGTAGCCTCTGACAGCCCTCCACACTATTCACAACAACCCTGTCTTTCCGTCATCAACAAATTTACGAACCCATCCATACGTTCTACATCTACGGCTCTACCTTCATCAATGTGTTTCGTCACATCTTCAAAAAATCAATCAAGCTGATAAGACTCACTTGTCTGTAATTTCCTTGGGCTATCCCTACTCCCTTTCTTGAATACGAGAGCAACATCAGCAACTCCCCAATCCTCCGGAACCTCTCCCGTCCTCATTGATGATGCAAACATCACCGCCAGAGGCTCAGCAATCTCCTCCCTCGCCTCCCACGGTTTCCTGGGATGCATCCCTTCCGGTCCAGGTGACTTATCCAACTTAATGATATCTAAAATCTCCAGTACATCCTATTCCCTAACATCTATCGGCAAAGGCTTTTCAGTCCTCTGCAGGTCATCCGTACAATCGCCAAGATCTTTAACCGTAGTGAATACGGAAGCAAAGTTTTCATTAAGTACCTCTTCCGGTCCCATACACCCTTTTGTACTGTCTCACTTGATTGGTCCCATTCTCGCACGTCTTATCCTCTTGCTCTTCACATACTTGTAGAATGAATTGGGGTTTTCCTTAATCCTGTCTGGCAAGGCCTTCTCATGGCCACTTCTGGCGCTCCTAATTTATTCTTAAACTCCTTCCTGCTTATCTGACAGGTTTCTAGATCTCTATCATTACCCTGTTTGTTGAAACTTTCGTAAGCTGGTGTTTCCTTCTTGACTCTGTTTACAACGGCCTTTGTACACCACGGTTCCTGTACCGTGTCGGCTTATACTTCCCACTGGTCGCGATGAATGGAACACAGTTAGCCAACCTCCAACCTTCGCAATTTTCCCCGAACCCTGTCACGTCCATCTCAAAACATCATGTCCATCAGATTGAATAACTTATAAATGTTTACTTATTATGGAATCATAAATGATTGATTTCATTTTCAGATTCGTAACGGAATTCATAAACCAGCAGATTCTATTCTTGTGTCGTGCACTAACCAATCCCCTATGTTTTAACAGAACCTGTTTCCAATGTCATTGTTACATCTAATGCCACCAGACTGATTGAGTACAGCGACACCGTCAGACTAACCTGCTCCGCAACAGGCACGGATGTCTCTTACCTGTGGCTTGAGGAGAATAACAAGATAATTCCTGGAGGCAGGATTGTTCTGAATGAAGATAACAGCACACTCACTGTTTCTGGAGTGCTACGGACAGACGGAAATTTCACCTGTAGAGCAAGAAATGTGATTAACGAAATCACGAGCGCTCCGTTTTCTCTTAATGTCAACTGTAAGTGTCCCGAGACTCCGGTAGTTACCTATTATATCACAGTTAAGTTTGAAATCCGTGTCTTATTTCGGCGACGGTTAAGCTAACACTGTGTCGGTTGAAATCTGTACTTCAGGTGAAAGAAAGGTGCAGGATAGCCTGGTCTGTCCTGCATGGGTCTTCACACAAAACAATGTGTTTTGAACAATTCCAATGCCCACGGCTCAAAGGCAATTGTGATGTTCATTAAATTTGGATTTGACTCTGCTGAGTTTTGTGTGTCACTTCAGTTCTATTCACTCAAATCGAAATCATCTCTGCAAAATTCTAATTCTGGTTTGTGTTATCTCAACACAATGGAAGCTGATCCGGACTTGGTACAGTGAGGGCAAAGATGTTATTTTTTGGACAAATGGACCATTGAATCCAACAGCGCTGTGTAAGGCCGTTTAGGGACTTTGATAATAATTCCGGTCACCGGAAGGGACAGGGGAAGTTCAGAGTGTAAAACGCTCACAGCCCTTATCAACCCCACAACCCTTCTGGCAAATGTCCATAGCTACGACGAGGTGGGGATACATTGCTTCAGTGCATATGTGGAAGCGGGAAGTTAGATCTGGATGAAAATCACAATGTGCAGTGGTGTTACAGCCACCGGTCCTCACTGATAGAGACTAAACCTAGAATATTGGAACTGAAAACGCGTCCTACCGTAACACGCTGTAAACTGGAGTGTCCCAATAATTGCACATGTCGTCAGTGACTTGACAGTATAGTGTGTGCCCACATGACATTCGGCCCGAACCCTGATTACATGAGTTATTGCATCTACACTCCGAGTTGCCTTACCTGTCCCTGCAGAGAGAGGTGTTGGGTATTTTGTTTGGAAAAAAATGTTGAACTCTCTTCCACAAAACACACACAGCGAGGGAAGCTATACAAAACGATACGCTAATGACTGGCGTGCATTGTATCCAGCTTGGAGGAGGAGACCGGTTTTGGGATATGAGGTAACTGTGCAATTCATAGTTTCATAAAACGTGGATAATCTGACACTGTGTCCCGACTCTCCTCTTTCCCGCGCGTGGCTTCCAGACGAATGCATTCGCCGGTGTGTAGGAGCGCTTTCTCTGGTAGTGGGCTGTTCTTCCTTTCTCGCTGAGGAACTCTGTTGTATCTCCTGTGTGATTTGTTGCAATCCCTTTTGTCCGTTTCTTTTAGACGGACCGGATCGTCCATATATCATCACTCAACCGAACTCCTCTTTTCACGTTGCCGGAAGCTCCCTCAGGTTAACATGTTTCACAGAGTCCCGCCCAGATGCTGAATTGAATTGGCAACTGAACGGTGCCCACCTACACAATGGGCAGGAGGTCATCCTCGACAGCATCTCTGTGAGCAACGCGGGAAAGTATACTTGTGAGGCCTCTAACAGCGTTACAAAAAGGAGCAATGCCTCAGCCACGCAAATCAATGTGTTTGGTAGGTAGTCCGCTCCTCCCTTTGTTGAAGTCGTATGTTTAACGGTGTTGGTGCGGCCAGGCCCGTGCAATTCAACTGAATGCCTGAAACCTATTAGAACCTATTCTTATAAGGGATGCTCCCCAATCCAGGTAAATCTCCTCTGCACCCTTTCTGTGGCTTCCACATCCTTCCTGTAGTGAGACGACCAGAACTGAACACGGTACTCCAAGTGGGGTCTGACCAGGGTCCTATGTAGCTGTAACCTTACCTCGGCTCCTAAATTCAATTCCGCGATTGATGAAGGCCAATACACCCTACGCTTTCTTAACCACAGAGTGAACCTGCGCAGCTGCTTTGAGCGTCCTATGGACTGGGACCCCAAGATCCCCATGGTCCTCCACACTGCCAAGAGTCTTACCATTAATACTAGATTCTGCCATTATATTTGACCTACCAAAATGGACGACTTCGCACTTATAAGGATTGAACTCCATCTGCCACTTATCAGGCTAGTTTTGCATCCTATCAATGTCCCGCTCTAACCTCTGACCGACCTCCACACTAACCATTGTGTCTACAGCAAACTTACCAACCCATGCCTCCACTTTCTCATCCAGCTCATTTATAAAAATCACCTCCCAATAGCCTTTGCCTGCCTTCCTGCCAGGATTTAAGTGCAACCCGTCCTGTTTGTACAGTTGACAGCTGCCCCAGAAGAGTTCCCAATGATCAAGAAACCTGAATCCTTGCCCCCTTCTCCAAGGGGACATTGCTTTGTGGATCCAGGACTGTCTTGCACACTGAAGGCAAATAGTGGTTGTAGACGGGTCTTATTCTCCACCGGAGGTCGGTGACAAGTGGAGTGCCTCAGGGATCTGTTCTGGGACCCTTACTCTTAGTGATGTTTTATAAATGATCTGGTGAGGAAATGGAGGGATGGTTTGGTAAGTTTTCTGACGACACGAAGGTTGGAGGTTTTGTGGATACTGTGGAGCACAGTCACAGGTTACAGCGGGACGTTGACAGGATGCAAAACTGAGCTGAGCTGTGACAGATGGAGTTCAACACAGATAAGTGTCAGGTGGTTCATTTCGTTAGGTCAGATGTCAAGGCAGAATATAGCATCAATGGTAAGACTCTGAAGGATCTTGGGTTCGAGTATATTACTGCAACACACACAAAGCTGCTGCACAGGTTGCCTCTGTGCTTAAGACACCATAAGGATTGAGTTTAAAACCCGAGAGGTAATGTTGTAGCCATATAGGAACTCGGACAGATCCCACTTGTAGTACTGTGCTCAATACCGGTCGGCTCACTGAAGGAAGTATGTAGAAACCACAGGAACGGTGCAGAGGAGGTTTACTAGGATGTTGTCTGGATTGGGGAGAGTGCCTTATGAGAATGGATAGAGTGAACTCGGCCTTTTCCCCTCGGAGCGACGGAGGATGAGAGGTGACCTGACAGAGTTGTACAAGATGATGAGAGGCATTGATCGTGTGGATAGTCAGATGCTTTTTCCTGGGGCTGAAATGTCTAGCACGAAAGGGCATAGTTTTAAGGTGCTTGGAAGTAGATACAGAGGGGATGTCAGGGGTATGTTTTTTACCCTGAGAGTGGTGAGTGCGTGGAATGAGCTGCCGGCGCCGATGGTCGGGCCGATGCGATACGGCTTTTAAGAGACTCCTGGACAGGTACATGGAGCTTATTAAAATAGAGGGCTATGGGTAGCCCGAGGTAATTTCTGAGGTCAGGCCATGTTCGGCACAGCTTTGTGGACCGAAGTGTCTGTATTGTGCTGCAGGTTTTCTATGTTTCTGTGTTTCTATCTGGTAATGTCGAGTCCGGTGCTGATTACGGAATTCAGATCCGTGTTATCATCCATTGTTTGGTTTGCAATTCATGCTTTTAAGATGTTCACCAGTTTGCATTTTTTTCGGCTGTGTGAGATAACAATTTTCATTGGCTCCACTGCAAATCAATTGTCAGAGAAAAGTATAAAGTTCAGTTCAGTTCATGAGTGCTGATGTAGTTATGGTTGTTGTATTGTAATCGTTGGAGAGAGAGAGAGAGAGAGAGAGAGAGAGAGAGAGAGAGAGAGAGAGAGAGAGAGAGAGAGAGAGAGAGAGAGAGAGAGAGAGAGATGTAACAGCTACAGTCAGGCAAACCTTCCTTTGCTTTCTTAATCCGTCGTATCGGTGTAGTCATTCAGTTATGACCTCTCCGTCCTTCTGCTAGACCGTTCTTCTGTGGTTGACTCGTCACTCTGGCATGGGTGGACACACACACAAGTCCTCACTGGCCTACTTTTACCCTGTGAGCTTTACTGACCGATCTCCTGGTTCAGTCTTCGAAGCCCCCACCTTTCTTGTCGGTTCCAACACTCAATCAGTGTCCACTGGCGTGTCTGGAGGGTGTCTCTCCAGATCTGTCTTTTTATCCCGACTAACGGGGACTCAGCTATCCATCACTCCTGAATGACTGTGTCATCACATAAGGCCACTCCTTCAGTCCACTGAGGAATGTTTATGGGCAAAATAGTAGAAAGATTAAAAAAAAACCTTGCAGAAGTCATAATACAGTAAATCAACAGTCTCTCTCCCCTCTATTATCTGTAGCAAATGTTCTTGCCTGTTTTTCGTCTCTTTCTCATGGTCAGCATAGCAACAGTAATAGTTCGTGTTTCTCAGGGGGGGGATGGTTAACTCTGTACCCCCATTGTCCATCAGGTCTGTTCATCACTTATAACATCCCCATCCTTCTGGGAATTTTCGCCAGGGGAAAATTAACTGATAAAGCACATGACTGAATTACAGAGTTTAACAAAAATACAGAAGTTGTCTTAACTACAAGAACAATACATATACACGTTCAAATTAACACCTAGATAAACAACAGCAATAACATTATCACTCCCCTTCACATGTTGTATTTTAATATCAAATTCCTGTAACAACAGACTCCATCTTAGTAACCTCCCATTTTTATTTTTCATGTTAGCCAAAAAAAATACTAAAGGGGTTGTGTTCTTAGCTTAGGTGTATATTACAAAATGTGAACCGATACATGTGTGATTATACTGTGGTACATTATAAAAGTTTGTGCAAATACTAATCTCTCTTTTACTGTTAAACTTAACATTCAAACAGTCAATCTTTCATGGTGTATTTTTTATCTTTCACATGCTTTGTCAGATTCCCTCAAAACCAGATCCTGTTATTCGAAGTAGCATTTGGTCAACCTTTGTCCCTTTTCCACTTAACTCTCACGTGGTTAGCTTGCTCACCAGTGTGGAATAGGCCTTCACAGACTCCTTTCACAGGAGCTATCTTATCACAAATAGATAGATAGATAGATAGATAGATAGATAGATAGATAGATAGATAGATAGATAGATAGATAGATAGATAGATAGATAGATAGATAGATAGATACTTTATTCATCCCCATGGGGAAATTCAACTTTTTTCCAATGTCCCATACACTTGTTGTAGCAAAACTAATTACATACAATACTTAACTCAGTAAAGAATATGATATGCATCTAAATCACTATCTCAAAAAGCATTAATAATAGCTTTTAAAAAGTTCTTAAGTCCTGGCGGTAGAATTGTAAAGCCTAATGGCATTGGGGAGTATTGACCTCTTCATCCTGTCTGAGGAGCATTGCATCGATAGTAACCTGTCGCTGAAACTGCTTCTCTGTCTCTGGATGGTGCTATGTAGAGGATGTTCAGAGTTATCCATAATTGACCGTAGCCTACTCAGCGCCCTTCGCTCAGCTACCGATCTTAAACTCTCCAGTACTTTGCCCACGACAGAGCCCGCCTTCCTTACCAGCTTATTAAGACGTGAGGCGTCCCTCTTCTTAATGCTTCCTCCCCAACACGCCACCACAAAGAAGAGGGCGCTCTCCACAACTGACCTATAGAACATCTTCAGCATCTCACTACAGACATTGAATGACGCCAACCTTCTTAGGAAGTACAGTCGACTCTGTGCCTTCCTGCACAAGGGATCTGTGTTGGCAGTCCAGTCTAGCTTCTCGTCTAACTGTACTCCCAGATACTTGTAGGTCTTAACCTGCTCCACACATTCTCCATTAATGATCACTGGCTCCATATGAGGCCTAGATCTCCTAAAGTCCACCACCATCTCCTTGGTCTTGGTGATATTGAGGCGCAGGTAGTTTGAGTTGCACCATATCACAAAGTCCTGTATCAGTTTCCTATACTCCTCCTCCTGTCCATTCCTGACACACCCCACTATGGCCGTGTCATCAGCGAACTTCTGCACATGGCAGGACTCCGAGTTATATTGGAAGTCTGATGTGTACAGAGTGAACAGGACCGGAGAGAGTACGGTTCCCTGCGGCGCCCCTGTGCTGCTGACCACCGTGTCAGACCTACAGTCTCCCAACCGCACATACTGAGGTCTATCTGTCAAGTAGTCCACTATCCAATCCACCATGTGAGAGTCTACTCCCATCTCCGTTAGTTTGTGCCTTAAGATCTTGGGCTGGATGGTGTTAAAGGCACTAGAGAAGTCAAGGAATGTAATCCTCACAGCACAACTGACCCCCTCTAGGTGAGAGAGTGATTTGTGCAGCAAATACGTGATAGCATCCTCCACTCCCACCTTCTCCTTATACGCAAACTGAAGAGGATCCTGGGCGTGCCTGGTTTGTGGCCTCAGATTCTGTATTATCAGCCGCTCCATGGTCTTCATCACGTGCGACGATGTTTACCAAACTAAACCCATTTGCTGAACTTCCACACAATACGTTAATTTTAAGCAAGTCATTAATTTTATCTTCAGGATCTTTCATTCTATTTGTTTTCAGTTTAACAGCTACAGATGATCCCTCTTGGTCAATACAACAGTTCAAGTTCTGCCTCTCCAAATCACATACTTGAATAACATCAAGTTGTTTACCCTTAAATTTCCAAACAAACTGTAATTGATTCACAGGCACATTGTTAACAAGCATTGTTCAGTTAACGGTCCCTTCGCTTTTGTCAATCCTTCTAAAACAAATTCAGACTTTAAATTTTCTTTATTCAATTTAGGAACAACACCTTTCCCTTCTCCTTCAATAATATTCACATCACCAGCTTTCATCTCATCATTAACTTTTAACACACCTTCTAACACAAACAACTGAGAATTCTCACTTTCCACTGGTACCAAGGTTAACTCTTTCTTCACTGAACCAAGTCCATCTGACCCAAAAGGACTGCATTCCTTTTCAACTAAATCAGATACCTCATACTTTTCCTGAGTTTCAATACTAGGTTCAGTACCCTGTGCATCCACACCCTTCACACCCTTGACACACGCAAACGGGACATCTACCTCTTCCAGGCTTTCAATACCAGTCCCTTTTTCAAATTCTAAGTTCCCCTGATCCTCCCAGTTACTCTCTGGGCAACTCCCCTTCGGAGTAAACTCCACCTTGCGGGTTAAAACAACCTAGTCTGCTAACCCAGCAGACTCCCTCAAGGTAGCGGCATCCTTTTCATTTAGGACAGCCCTTACATCATTATCGGGAACACATTTCAATTCTTCAACTGCAAACTGCTCTGTCAAGCCAGACAGATCATCCTTGTCCAACCCTGGACCTTCTAACTGCCATATCTGTTTCTCATCTTTACTCTGTGCCTCTATAAATTCCCTCCTGACTAAGGGTAAATCTAACTCCTCTCCTTTACTCTCCTTAGATCCACTATCCTCCGTTTTACCACCCTCTAACCCCTCTTGGTACAGGGTCGGTAAAAACGCCTCCGCCAAATCAAAACTGGAGTCATTTCAACTGGCTCCTGTCTCAGCCGCCTTTCTAGACATGCTGCGAGTTATTGCGCATGCGGGATAAATCTTGGAATCTATGGGCGGGTCCTCAGCACTCACTGGCTTACTTGTTAATTTCACTGCTGAATACACATCCCCAGAATCTCTCCAGATCCGCACGGGAACTGGGGTTTCTCCTTCCTTCACATACACCGTCCCTTCCGAGATAAACTTCTCACGCCCCTCTTGTGCTCTATCTACCTTTGCCTTGCCCATCGATCTGCTGACCGACTCAATGCAACCTGTAGGGATTGCTGTTTTCCCTTTTCCTGTCTCCTTCTTCGGAGAAAAGCACTTAGATGCCATATGACCAGCTTTCCCACAATTATAACAGGTAAAGCTAGGAACCTTCCTTCCAGCCTGCTTTTCCTCCTCCTTACCTTTTCCACCAGCTCCCGGCTTATTCTCTGCCTTAGCCGGTGGGCTTTCTCTACCGTCCCTACTGCCTGTCTGGTAACTCTCATTTGAGGACATCTTTCACTTGTGGGTTAAAGTATACTTGTTTGCTAACTTCGCAGTCGCAGACAAACTCTCTGTCTCCTTCTCATCCAAGTACGTCTTCATACTCTCAGGGATACAACTTTTAAATTGCTCCATCAGTATTAACTGTAACAGTTTATCATAATCTCCAATAACCCCTTTTGAGGCGCACCAACGCTCACAATACATTTGCATCTCACGGGCAAACTCTAAATACGTGTGGTTCCACGGCTTTCTCAAGTTGCAGAACTTCTGCCGGTATGCCTCTGGCACCGACTCGTAACTCCTCAGTACAGCCCTTTTTACTTCCTCATAATCCTTAGACTCATCCATGGACAATGCCGAATACGCTTGCTGAGCCTTCCCCCTAAGTACGCTCTGTACCAGAACAGCCCATTTTCTCTCAGGCCAGTTCTTATTCACAGCCACTTTCTCAAAATGGAGGAAGAACTTATCGGCATCCATCTCCTCGAACGGAGGTACCAACTGGATCTCCCGACCAATCTTGAACCCCTCATTTGGGTCTGCCGCCCGGTCTCTTCCCTGCTGTACCTTTAACTTCTCTATTTCCAGCGCATGCTGCCTCTCTTTCTCCCTTTCCTCCTTCTGCCTTTCAGCCTCTTTCCTCTTTTCAGCTTTCCTTTCTTCCTCCTCTCTCCTCCTTTCTTCCTCTCTTCGCCCTGCAGCTTCTCTTTCTGCTTCCATCTGCCTCATCCGAAGTTCATGCTGCCTCTTCTCCTTTTCCTCAGGCAACCTTAATTTTTCTATCTCTAACTGAACAACCCCCTCGGCTGGTTTCCTCTCAGGGAACAGGTCCAATACATCTGGTGTAAACAAACCCTTGGATACATAATGCATAACTATTTCTCTCTGTATATCCACCTTTCTCATCGACGGTTTCACCTCTGGGAGATCTAATCGTTTCGCAACAATCACCAATTCAGCCTTCTTGGCAACCTGTAATGTCCCCGCAGTCGGGACTTTTAAAAATCTGACAATGTCTTTCTCTGCTGTTTTCCCGTCTGGTTAATCTCACAACCAGATCAGATAAGGGACTTTTATCCCAATTCACTGGCCCGTTAATATGGTATCAAATCTCGGACGAGCCCCCGATTTGTCACGTACCCCGTAACTGGGTGTCTAACCAGCAGAGAAAGAAGAATCCGTTGGAGTCTGGTGGTACTATATTTAACGGTGTTTATTAATAAAAATAAGCAAAATCATATCAATAATGCAAATATACATATAAAACAAATCAGCAGTAATAAACCTAAAAGTGTAGGAATAATAATAATCAATAATAAACAAGCTCTATCGATGTCTAGGGGTAAATAAATTGTCATAGAAAAGTATAAAGATCAGTTCAGTTCATGAGTGCTGATGTAGTTATGGTTGTTGTATTGTAATGGTTGGAGAGGGAGAGAGAGAGAGAGAGAGCGAGATGTAACAGCTACAGTCAGGCAAACCTTCCTTTGCTTTCTTAATCCGTCGTATCGGTGTGGTCATTCAGTTACAACCCATCCGGTCTTCAGCCAGACCGTTCCTCTGTGGTGGACTCGTCACTCTGGCATGGGTGGACACACACACAAGTCCCCACCGGCCTGCTTTTACACTGTGAGCTTTACTGACCGATCTCCTGGTTCGATCGCCGAAGCCCCCACATTTCTTGTGGGTTCCAACACTCAATCAGTGTCCACTGGCGTGACTGGAGGGTGTCTCTCCAGATCTGTCTTTTTATCCCTACTAACGGGGACTCAGCTATCCATCACTCCTGAATGACTCTGTCCATCAAATAAGGCCATTCCTTCAGTCCACTGAGGAATTTTTATGGGCAAAATAGTAGAAGACAAAAAACCCTTGCTGAAGTCATAATACAGTAAATCAACAGTCTCTCTCCCCTCTCTTAACTGTAGCGAATGTTCTTGCCTGTTTTTCTTCTCTTTCTGATGGTCAGCATAGCAACAGTCATAGTTTGGGTTTCTCGGGGTGGTGGGGATGCTTAACTCTGTACCCCCATTGTCCATCAGGTCTGTTCATCACTCATAACATACTGTTGTCAGTAATTCTCCTCTGAGCTTACCAGTGATTTCCCATCACCTTTCACATTGTCAGGTGACCCTTGCCTGAAGTGAATTAATTCCTAATTCCTTCTTCACCAGATACATTTATTTTTCAATTATCTCGGTTTTATTTATTTTTTTTTCAAATGTGAGCTTTTGAAGCAGCATTGCCTCATATATTGAAACAGCAAGGAACCAATGTCTTCAGCCCAGCTCAGGTACATGTCCACCAATGCAACTCCCTGCTGGTCTCAGCTACTCCTTTCCGCCAATAACACCCGAAACTACTCAGTCCTATTGTTTATCCATGTTTGTCCTAAATATAGCAACTGTGTCCTCCTCGACCACTTCCTCAGCCAGCACATCACAGGTATTTATCAGTTTTAAATCTCTACCTCTTAACATGTGTGGCTTCCCCCCAAATATGGATGCAGTTTTTTTTTAATGTTAAAACTTGTTAAAGGCCTTACTGAAGTCCCTGCAGACAAACTCCACTGTCCTACCAACATCTCTCCCCCGTTGCCTACTGGAAAGAACATTCCAAAGGTTTTATCAGATAATGAAACATTGAAACATTGAAAACTTACAGCGCAATAAAGGCCATTCGGCCCACAAATCAGTGCCGAAGTTGTCCTTACCTTTGCACTACTTCGGATTACCCATAGCCCTCTTTTTTTCTAAGGTGCATGTATCCATCCAGGAGTCTCTGAAAAGACGCTAACGTCTCCGCCTCCACGAAAGCCGCCGGCAGCCCATTCCTCGCCCTCACCACTCTCTCCGTAAAAAACATACCCCTGACATCTCCTCTGTACCTACTTCCAAACAAGTTAAAACTATGCCCTCTCGTAATAGCCATTTCAGCCCTGGGAAAAAAGACTCTCACGATCAACCCGATCAATGCCTCTCATCATCTTAAACACCTCTATCAGGTCACCTCCCATCCTCCGTCACTCCAAGGCGAACAGGTCGAGTACACTCAAACTATTCTCTTAAGACACGCTCCGCAATCCAGGCAACATCCTTGTAAATCTCCTCTGCACCCTTTTTATGGTTTCCACGTTCTTCTTGTAGTGAGGCGGCCAGAAATGAGCGCCATACTCCGAGTGGGGTCTCACCAGTGTCCTTTCTAGCTGCAACATTACATTCAGCTGTAAAACTCAGTCCGACGGTTGATGAAGACCAATGCACCTTCTTACTTTCTATGTAAGTCTTGCATGGGCTACCTTATCAAATACCCTGCTCAAAAATCCATACATTCTACATCTACGGCTCTACCTTCATCAATGTGTTTCGTCAGATCCTCAAAATATTCAATCAAGCTGATAAGACTCACTGGTCTATAATTTCCTTGGGCTATCTCTACTCCCTTTCTTGAATACGAGAGCAACATCCGCAACCCCCCAATCTTCCGGAATCTCTCCCGTCCTCATTGATGATGCAAACTTCACAGCTAGAGGCTCAGCAATCTCCTCCCTCGCCTCCCACCGTTACCTGGGATGCATCCCTTCCGGTCCAGGTGACTTATCCAACTTAATGATATCTAAAATCTCCAGTACATCCTATTGCCTAATATCTATCGGCAAAGGGTTTTCAGTCCGCTGCAGGTCATTCGCCAAGATCTTTAACCGTAGTGAATACGGAAGCAAAGTTTTCATTAAGTACCTCTTCCGATCCCATACACCTTTTTGTACTGTCTCACTTGATTGGTTCCATTCTCTCACTTCTTATCCTCTTGCTCTTCACATACTTGTAGAATGCTTTGGGGTTTCCCTAATCCTGTCTGGCAAGGCCTTCTCATGGCCACTTCTGGCGCTCCTAATTTCATTCTTAAGCTCTTTCCTGCTTACCTTTCAGTTTCTAGATCTCTATCATTGCCCTGTTTTTTGAACCTTTTCTGACCTCTTTTTTTCTTCTTGACTCTATTTACAACGGCCTTTGTACACCACGGTTCCTGTACCGTGTATGCTTGCGCTTCCCACTGGTCGCGATGAATGGAACACAGTTAGCCAACCTCCAACCTTCGCAATTTTCCCCGAACCCTGTCACGTCCATCTAAAAACCTCATGTCCATCAAATTGAATAACTTCTTAATGTCTACTTTTCATGGAATAATAAATGATTGATTTCATTTTCAGATTCGTAACGGAATTCATAAACCTGCAGATTCTATTCTTGTGTCGTGCACTAATCAATCCCCTATGTTTTAACAGAACGTGTTTCCAATGTCATTGTTACATCTAATGCCACCAGACTGATTGAGTACAGCGACACCGTCACGCTAACCTGCTCCGCAACAGGCACGGATGTCTCTTACCTGTGGCTTGAGAAGAATAGCAAGATAATTCCTGGGGGCAGGATTGTTCTGAATGAAGATAACAGCACACTCACTGTTTCTGGAGTGCTACGGACAGACGGACGATTCACCTGTAGAGCAAGCAACGTGATTAACGAAATCACAAGCTCTCCGTTTTCTCTTCATGTCAACTGTGAGTGTCCCGAGTCTCCGGTAGTTACATATAACATCACAGTTCCTGCGAGATACGGGGTTCCGGGAGTGTGTGAATACATTAGTGATCGTTGCCTGAGGTATTAACCACTATCGACTAACACTGGGACAACTGAACGGTTAGTTAGGAGACGGATCCAGGTCTATCTCGGACGCTGGGGAATTAAAATTAAAATTTTAGATTTCAAATCCGAGTCACATTACCATATAACCATATAACATATAACCATATAACAATCACAGCACGGAAACAGGCCATTCCGGCCCTCCTAGTCCGTGCCGAACTCTTAATCTCACCTAGTCCCACCTACCCGCACTCAGCCCATAACCCTCCACTCCTTTCCTATCCATATACCTATCCAATTTTACCTTAAATGACACAACTGATCTGGCCTCTACTACTTCTACAGGAAGCTCATTCCACACAGCTATCACTCTCTGAGTAAAGAAATACCCCCTCGTGTTTCCCTTAAACTTTTGCCCCCTAACTCTCAAATCATGTCCTCTCGTTTGAATCTCCCCTACTCTCAATGGAAACAGCCTATTCACGTCAACTCTATCTATCCCTCTCAACATTTTAAATACCTCGATCAAATCCCCCCTCAACCTTCTACGCTCCAATGAATAGAGACCTAACTTGTTCAACCTTTCTCTGTAACTTAAGTGCTGAAACCCTGGTAACATCCTAGTAAATCGTCTCTGCACTCTCTCTAATTTATTGATATCTTTCCTATAATTCGGTGACCAGAACTGTACACAATATTCCAAATTTGGCCTTACCAATGCCTTGTACAATTTTAACATTACATCCCAACTTCTGTACTCAATGCTCTGATTTATAAAGGCCAGCGTTCCAAAAGCCTTCTTCACCACCCTATCTACATGAGACTCCACCTTCAGGGAACTATGCACTGTTATTCCTAGATCTCTCTGTTCCACTGCATTCCTCAATGCCCTACCATTTACCCTGTATGTTCTATTTGGATTATTCCTGCCAAAATGTAGAACCTCACACTTCTCAGCATTAAACTCCATCTGCCAACGTTCAGCCCATTCTTCTAACCGGCATAAATCTCCCTGCAAGCTTTGAAAAACCACCTCATTATCCACAACACCTCCTACCTTAGTATCATCAGCATACTTACTAATCCAATTTACCACCCCATCATCCAGATCATTTATGTATATTACAAACAACATTGGGCCCAAAACAGATCCCTGAGGCACCCCGCTAGTCACCGGCCTCCATCCCGATAAACAATTATCCACCACTACTCTCTGGCATCTCCCATCTAGCCACTGTTGAATCCATTTTATTACTCCAGCACTAATACCTAACGACTGAACCTTCTTAACTAACCTTCCATGTGGAACTTTGTCAAAGGCCTTGCTGAAGTCCATATAGACTACATCCACTGCCTTACCCTCGTCAACATTCCTCGTAACTACTTCGGTGGCGGTTAAACTACCACTGTGTCGGTTCACTTCTGTAGTTCAGGTGAAAGAAAGGAGCGGGATAGCCGGGTCTGGCCGGCATGGGTCTTCACACAAAACAATCCATTTTCAACAATTCCAATGCCCACAGTTCAAAGGCAATTGTGATGTTCATTAAATCTGGATTTGACTCTGCTGAGCTCTGAGTATCACTTCAGTTCTATTCATTCATATCCAAATTATCTCTTCAAAGCTCTTATTCTGGTTTGATACTTTTTCAACTCAATGAAAACTGATCTGAACTTGGTACAGTGAAGACAAATGGACCATTGGATCTCCGGCGCTGTGTAAGGCCTTTTAGGGACTTTGATAACAATTCCGTTCACCGGAAGGGACAGGGGAAGTTCAGAGTGTAAAACGCTCACAGTCCTTATCAGCCCCACAACCCTTCTGGCAAATGTCCATAGCTACGACGAGGTGGGGATATCTTCCTTCAGTGCGCATGTGGAAGCGGGAAGCTACAGCTGTTAGATCTGGATGAAAATCACAATCTGCAGTGGTGTTACTGCCACCGGTCCTCACTGATAGAGACTAAACCTAGAATATTGGAACTGAAAACGCGTCTTACCATAACACGCTGTAAACTGGAGTGTCCCTATAATTGCACAGGTGGTCAGTGACTTGACAGTATAGTGTGGGCCCACATGACATACGGCCCGAACCCTGATTACATGAGTTATTCAATCTGCACTCCGAGTTGCCTTACCTATCCCCGCAGAGAGACGCTGGGTATTTCGTTTGGAAAGTTTTCCTGAACTCTTTACCACAATACACACACATAGGGAAGTTATACAAAGCGATACACTTATGACTGGCGTGCATTGTATTCAGGTTGGAGGAGGAGACGGGTTTTGCGATATGAGGTAACTGTGCAATTCATAGTTTCATAAGACGTGGATAATCTGACACAGTGTTCCGACTCTCCACTTTCCCGCGCGTGGCTTCCAGACGGATGCATTCGCCGGTGTGTAGGAGCGCTTTCTCTGGTAGTGGGCTGTTCTTCCTCTTCCGCTGAGGAACTCTGTTGCATTTCCTGTGTAATTTGTTGCAATCTCTTTTGTCCGTTTGTTTTAGACGGACCGGATCGTCCATATATCATCATTCAACCGGACTCTTCTTTTCACGTTGCCGGAAGCTCCCTCAGGTTAACATGTTTCACAGAGTCCCGCCCAGATGCTGAATTGAATTGGAAACTGAATGGTGCCTCCCTACAAAGTGGACAGGAGGTCATCCTCGACAGCATCTCTGTGAGATACACGGGAAAGTATACTTGTGAGGCCTCTAACAGGGTTACAAAAAGGATCAATGCCTCAACCACGGAAATCATTGTGTTCGTTAGGTAGTCCGTTCTTCCCTTTGCTGAGGTCCTACAATTAATAGTGTTGGTGCAGACTGGCCCATGTAATCCAACTAAATGCCTGAACCCGATTAGAATACTGACTAACAATGTCAATCCACAACGTTGCATATTGATGAATAAGAGTATTGATGAAGATGAAAATTGGAATTGTTCTGGCTTGCTGATTAAATTACAAATGTTTACTTGCTGCAGTTAAGACCAGAAGGACGTAAGCATTGGAAGGAGATTTAGACCATGTAGCCAATGGAGTCCGCTCCGCCATTTCATCATGGCTGATCCAATATTCCTCTCAGTCCCAATCACAGCCGTTTCCGCATATTCCTCACGTCCTGACCAATCGAAAATCTATCATCCTCGGCTTTAAACTTACATAACGATACGCCCTCTACAGCTGCCTGTGGAACATAATTCGCAGATTCATCACGCTCTGTCGAAATAGATTCACTTTCGCCTTGGTTTCTGAAAGGATACCACTCTATGCACAGGTTGTGCCTTCTGGGATTAGACTCTCCCGCCATGAGAATCATCTTTTCCACATCCACTCCAACAAGGCCTTTCACAGTTCGATAGGTTTCCATGAGGTCTCCCCACATTCTTCTGAACCCCAGTGGGTAGAGGCCCAGAGCCATCAAACCCTCTTCTCCCGTAAAGCCGTTCTATCCTGGGATCATTTTTGCGAACTTCCTTGGAAACCCCTTCAGTTTAATCACATTCTCTCTCAACGACAAGGGTCCTAAAATGCATCACAATACTCCAAGTGAGGCCTCACCAGTGCTTTATCAAGTTTCAGCATTACATCCTTCCTTTTATATTCTAGTACCCTTGCAATGAATGCTGACGTTGCATGACCCCTGATACCTGAAACATCCAACATATCATCAGTATGTTCCAGCTGAGGGCTGATGCAGTTTGTCCGCCAGTTCCTTGTTCCCCAGTACTACCTCTCCACTATCGTTTTTGAACGGCCCGATATCCACTCTTGCTTCTCGTTTCACACTTGATGTACGTTGAGATACTTTGCCGATCTTCATTAATATTATTGGCTGGAGTGCGTTCGCATTCGCCTCTACCTTCTAAACGACTTTTTAGTTGCCTTTTCTTATTTTATCCAACCTCCCAATCATCTGACTTCCCATTAATGATTGTTCCATTATATACCCTTTTTTTGACCTTCATGTTGGCTTTGACTTCTCCTCTTCGCCACGGTTATGTCAGCTCTCCTTTAGAACATTTCTTCCTCCTCTGCCGTCATCCCCCGCCAGTGTTATTTTTCAATTAAATCTGGCCAACCCGTCTCCTGTGCTTCCCTAACTCCTTTTAACCCACTGTAACACTGGGTCATCTGACTCTTCAGCTTCTCCTTCTCACATTTCAGGATGAAGTCGATCATATTATGATCACTCAACCCAACATTCTTTTTCCCATAAGTTCTCTGATCAATTTCGGCTCGTTGCACAACAGCCAATCCGGAGGAGCCGACGTCTTGCCGAAATCTGGCTCCGCCAGATCTCCACGGATCCTTCTGTCAATCTGGTTCCCTTCCAAATGCAACTCCACTTAGGAACCAATCGTGCAGCAACAAGAAGCCTTCCCACAGGAATGTTTATCCCTCCCCAGTTCAGGAGCAACCCGTCCCTTCTCTACAGGTCGCAACTTCCCGGGAGGAACCCATGATCATAATTCCTATGCCCTCCCTCCTCCGCAAACCCCTTAGATAGATAGATAGATAGATACTTTATTCATCCCCATGGGGAAATTCAACTTTTTTTCCAATGTCCCATACACTTGTTGTAGCAAAACTAATTACATACAATACTTAACTCAGTAAAAATATGATATGCATCTAAAATCACCCTCTCAAAAAGCATTAATAATAGCTTTTAAAAAGTTCTTAAGTCCTGGCGGTTGAATTGCAAAGCCTAATGGCATTGGGGAGTATTGACCTCTTCATCCTGTCTGAGGAGCATTGCATCGATAGCAACCTGTCGCTGAAACTGCTTCTCTGTCTCTGGATGGTGCTATGTAGAGGATGTTCAGAGTTATCCATAATTGACCGTAGCCTACTCAGCGCCCTTCGCTCAGCCACATATTAAATAAAAAGTCACTCTACTTTTGGCTTCAACAGCAGGGGGCACGGGTTTTTTTATTTCACATGGTCCACGGGACAATTAAACTGTAGCCAAGTGCAGTTCTGTATTAGTCTGCTTTGATGGATAATGTATATTCTCACTGCGGGAAAGTCCAAGCATTGAGGAACATCTGAAACGGGAATAGGTTGCTCACCGTCCCCTTGGGTAACAGCAGTAAAACTTTAAACTCAGTGCCGGCGTTTAGTTCAAGCTGGATACCGACGTGATATCGAAACACATAGGGATAAGAACTGGGAATGCCGACGATATTGAGTTGGCAGCATCCAAATAGTATGTTCGTGATGTAGATAAAAACCCGTGTAAATCTATTTGCATTTAAATTGTATTTACAGAGACAGTGACTGGGGTTACTGTGGTGGTCAGTGATCCCACTCCCCTGGAAGACCCCGATACCATCGCACTCAGCTGTCACGCGTCGGGCACTGTTCAGACACGGACATGGTTCAAGGATAACCAACCCATTCAGGAAAACGGCAGAATATTCACATCTCCCGACAAGGCGAAACTGACTATAATCAGAGCTAACAGAAACGACCGAGGGACGTACAAGTGCATCGCCAGCAACTCATTCAGCAGTGGCGCTGGAGAGACCAACGTGCAAGTTTACTGTAAGTACACAGTTAGTCAACCGCGTTCATTTGTATCAGATATTACACTTAACAACATTTGCTCTCATCTTTTCAATGAAGACAGAAGGTCATAATATCCCGGATCCACCAGGATTTTACTCTAATCAACACTTTTTTTAAATTTTATAAATGGATCAGAGAAGTTCAGAATTGAACCGGAGCGTCCAGTTGTGTCCAATATTGTGTCAAACCTGACATTAGCTTGCTTTGCTCTGTCAGTCCCCTGGGGTATATATGCATGGTACAACGGGAACAATCTCCCGCAGACAGGGCAGGAACTCACCCTTGTGTCAGTGAGCTCGGTTGACGTTGGGAATTATACATGTCCGATTAATAACGGCGTAATCAACAGGACCAGTTATCTTACAAGGTGTAATTAGCGCACAAGGTGAGTGAATGTGTCTCTCATTCGTTCATGTAAACCCGATGATCAAAGATCCACACCATTTCCTTCTCACGCTCTCCTCACGCCCTACCTTCACTCCTCCTTCTAAATGGCCTACCAGAATAAAATAATAATTGATTTAAATTTATTCAATATCGAGACCAGCGACCAGAAGCCTGGATCAATTATCATTTCTTTATAAAGTTGAGTTTTCGCCATGTAAAATATATGCTTGTTTTCTGTGTCATCACCAAAAACAGATGAAAACTGTACCTTCCGGGCTGGCGCGATCGTGGGCATTATATTTGGTTTACTTATCATGGGCCTGGTTGGAGGATTCAGTGGATGGCTGTTCGCAAGAAAAGCTGGCGGGTAAACGCATATCTCTACGAATTCCGTTCCTACCTTTAATGATTGAATGTGAATTTCGGCAGAAACGACCTTAGCTGAGATCAGGGTCCATCTGTGGACAGAATCAGCATTCCGCCTTCACGGCGAAGTTGTCTGTCCGAAATTTGTCTGAAAGAGGTTTGCGTTCAGCAATATGTGTGTGAACAGCATTATCTGTCAAAAAGGCCAAAGCATTTTTGTCTACTTAACCCATCTGTCGATGCTATCGAGCTGGACTGGTACAGGGCATCCGATAAACAAAACGTTATTAAGGGATATCTGGAGAGAATCGAATGGAATTATAGGGGCCATTCTCATTCGGTGCATCAGCGCAGGAAAATAAGTTCCTGACGAATTATTTTCTTGTCCTTTGTTTCAGTTTATTCAGCATCAAATATCCACCGAAATCTAAATATGGCAAGAGCAGGAATCCCGGAAGGAAAAGTGAGTGAACTCCGTTTCAACTGTTCTAATACTGAGTCCAGGGGAATCTTAACATTTGATTTTAATTTGGGAGCTCATAGTCCACTGAAGCTCGAGGTTTCATCCGAGTGAATGGTCACGGATGATGCGACTTTTGCCGTTGGGTTTTCCAATTATTTTAGCTGAAAACTTCTGCTGAAGATTACAATATCAGCGAAGTAATGGGATGGTAGTTCATGCAACTTAAATTCTCTTCATATTGATCAATATCGGCCCTCAATTCCTGGTTCTGGCGATTGGAGGGAAGGGAGCTCATGCTATCAATGGCTTTTTCTTCTGGACCGGTTTGACGTCTGCTGTGTTCAACAAAGCCTCGTGACGCTCTGCACCCTTGTGCCATATCTGTTTTGTTTCCTCAGGCGCCTTCGATACAAAGACCGTAAACTCATCGCAATATTATGAAAATGTCCAAATGGATGAACAGGTTGGATGTTTGGATTATGTCCGTGATCTCAGTCATTTCTCTGCAAAGAGAAGATAAGAACATCAGTAATGTGATGGGTAGCGTCCATCGGGCCCTGCGGCACAGATTGGGCATTTAACACCATCCTGGATGATCGATCCCGGATCTTATTTTCCGTTAATTGAGAAACAACACATTATATTCCGCAAGGTAGACCCAAACCTGATGGCATGAACATCGACCTGATCCCACCAGTATTTCTGTTCACTTCTCTCTTCTTCTATTTTCCACTCCGGCCTCTTACCTCTTCTCCTCACCTGCCCATCAACTCCCTCCGGTGACCCTCCTTCTTCCCCTTCCCCTGTGGTACACTCGATTCTGCAATCGGATCACTGTGGTTAAGAATGCGTATGGTATATTGACCTTCATCGATCGTGGGATTCAGTTTAGGAGCCGAGAGGTAATGTTGCAGCTCTTTAGGACCCTGGTAAGGACACTTGGAGTACTGTGCTCAGTTCTGGTCACCTCACTACAGGAAGGACGTGGAAGCCATAGAAGGTGTGCAGAGGAGACTTACAAGGATGTTGCCTGGATTGGGGAGCATGCCATATGGGAATAGTTCGAGTGAACTCGGCCTTTTCTCCTTGGAGAGAAGGAGGATGAAAGGAGAGCTGATAGAGGCGTACAAGATGTTGACAGGCATTGATCGTGTGGATGGTCAGAGGCTTTTTCACAGGGCAAGCACGAGGGGAAACAGGTTTAAGGTGCTGGGGAGTAGGTACAGAGGAGATGTCAGGGGTAAGTCTTTTTACTCAAAGAGTGGTGAGTGCGTGGAATGGGCTGCCGGCAACGGAGGTGGAGGCGGATACGATAGGGTCTTTTAAGAGGCTGTTGGATAGGTACATGGAGCTGAGTAAAATAGAGGGATATAGTTAAGCCTAGTAATTTCTAAAGTAGGGTTATGTATAGCACAACTTTGTTGGAGGAAGGGCCTGTATTGTGCTGTAGGTTTTCTATGTTTCTACGTTTTACTTTTCCTTCAGCCTTTCCCCCTTTCCCACTCATCAGGCCTCACCTCCCAGCCAGTCCTCATTCCCCTGGCCACCATTTTGTCCAGGCGTCTTCCTGCCTTCTTCCCAGCCCAGTAGAAGTGTCTCTGCACAAAACGTGAACGGATTAATGAATTCCATTAATGCTGCCCGACACTCTGAGTCCCTTCGGCATTTTGTGTGTGAGCTTCCAGCACCTGCAGAATTTCCCCAGAATTTCCCAGAATCCATAACTCCTGAGTGATGCAAAATCATATCTTACCCTTGCTGTAATTTATTTCATGAGAGTCTTTTAAAATGTCCGATCAATGTGAGTAACTCCACACAAACACACACACACACACACACACACACACTCACGCACGCACGCACGCACGCACACACACACACACACACACACACACACACACACACACACTCTCTCACACACACACACACACACACACACACACACACACACACACACACACACACACACACACACACACACACAATCCATGGTCAGGTTTGCACATTTCTGTCTGTGGTCAAGAGCGATCTCTGTGAGCGTTGAAGAGAAACATCCTGAGGCCGCGAGGCCGCCACGTACAAGTTCTGATTCAGACTTGTGTCTCAAGAGGAATGGGTCTGAAAGCGAATCACTCCTCAGATAATATTCATCATGCTCCTGTGTGACTGAATATTGCCGAATGGTTTCATGACATTCAGAATCATTCCTGATGTCAGAGACAATATATATTGCACTCACACTGAATCAGAAACACGCGGTGCATCGAACGGTGAACGAGGCAATATTGCCCCAAGCACTAACTAATGTGGTACATTGATACTCCCGGGTTTATCGGCGGAGAGTCAGAATACAATTGCTGTGAACTTGTTTGAACGTCTCAAAAATAACACGTAATCTTCTCTTTCCAGGGTGCAAGGAACAATGCGCAGAATGGAGACTCCACTTACACGGTAAGGGAAACATTTGCGTCAATCCCTTTTGGAAGTAGTTGTTTCCACTTCAGAACCTGAAGTGAGTCTCCCGACAGCGAGAATGTCGAAGTTTCAGTAACGGGGGGAGGCAGAAATGGCGGAGGAACTCATTAAGTATCACGTGTTCGCCTTCACTGTTGAGGGCACCATCAGTATGACAGTGCCAGGACACGGAAGTGGTTGCAGCCACTATAATAAACAGAAAATGCTAGGCAATCTGGAAGGTGGATAAATAACCTGGGCTGAATGGATGAGAGTAACTGCACGTCAGGGGTCTGAAATAGGCAGCTGAAGTGGTAGTAGAGGAATTAGTACTCATACCATTATAGGATTGTTTCGGAGGAATGGAAATTTGTAAACATCACTCCGCTCTTCTTGAAGAAAGGGAAGCAAATGACAGGAGCTAATACGCCTGTTAGCTTGAGGATAATTTAATGACTGATTCCTCTGCGGACTGCAGTTTTGTAGAATGACAGGGTGACCTCATTGAAAGATGAACCATGGGAAGACCTATAACTCTGCCTCTGATCCTCCTTTCATCATGGCCTTGCTGCTCCGTGTTTCTTTCAGACGCGAATTGCTAAGAATGCGCAGGATCTTTTGAATGTTCTGCTAATTCTCCTCTGTTACAAAAATGTTTTTGATCATATTTTTTGCTAATCCTGCTGATCTCCTCGCGTTAACAGGGACTTATCCTGGAGTATCAATCTGTTTACAGTGATCTGAACAGGTATGTGAACCAAATCTGGGGCTGCCAACTCATAATGTCACTTGTAAAGGAAAGGTATTCACTAATTTCAAGTCTATGGGCCGTGCAGGGCCATGGTTGTGAGCGTGTCATAGTCACCCTGAGATTAAAAGTTTAGAGACAAGTAACAGTGCAAGACTGGAGTCAGGCGGCGTCGCACAGCGATATATTGATATTGAAATGAACAATTTTCTTGGATCTATAGCGATATAGAGAAATATTAATTGCGGTTGCATTGTCACAATGTCAGACACAGATTCTGAAATCATCACCCGTATTTGCCCTCACCAGCAGCCGCACTTTCGGGTTGCTGACGTAGTCAACATAAATTGTGAATTGTTTCCACAGCTGACGTCACTGGTGAACGGAAGCCGATGGTTGGAACGTGATTTGGCACAGAGAAAGGACAACCACCGAGGATAAATCCAGTTCAAAATGGCTTTATTTTTTTTTCTTTATAATCGTTCTCCAGGTCTCTATTAAACCTCTTCCGCGTTTCCCAGCCTCACGACAAAGACATCACAGAAGATTTTGTCCCGTTTCCATCACAACAGCTTAGTTCTCTCGCGTCAACCCAGACTGGTGCTTTGGCGCGTCAGGGCATTTCCATAAAGTGACCGCTGTTCGAATCCCTATCCCGTCCGTACTCTATTCTCACCACGTGGTCAGTTGTGTAGGTGCTGCAATGTGTGATCTATATAGCAAAATATCTTAAACCTATTCAACTCAGGTGCGTTAGCATAGCAGAGCTCGGAGATCAGGTCCGGCGTCATCTGTAATAAATCTGTAGATCTCATTATCCAAATTCCGGGAAGGTTAATTGGTCATTGTCAGTTGTCCTGTGATGAGGTAAGCGTCAGAACATAGAACATAGAAATCTACAGAACATTACAGGTCCTTCAGCCCGCAACGTTCTGCCCAACACGTCACCTACTGCAGAGAGTGCCAAGAATTACCCTACCGCTTAGCCCTTTATGGTTCTGAGCTCTACGTACCAATCTCAGAGTCTCTTGAAAGTCCCATTGTATCGACCTTCGCTCGCCACGCACCCATCACTCTCTGTGTGAAAAACGTACCCCTGACAGCTCCTTGTACCTACGTCCGAGCACAATAAACCTATGCCCATCGTGTTCGCCATTTCAGCCCTGGGGAAAAGACTCTGGCTTTTGCACGATCAATGCCTCTCATTATCTTACACACCTCTGTCCTCCGTCGCTCCAAGGATAAAACGCAAATTTCACTGAACCTATTCCCATAAGGCATTTTCCCCAATCCAGGCAACATCCTTGTAAATCTCTTCTGTTAATCGGGTTTGTCATCGGTCGCTGAAAGGCCAAAAGTGACGACTCCGCGCTTCATGGCTGAATAATAAATGCAATAAAATAGAGAACGGTGCTGAGACCTTGAGTTGACTCCTGATTGCTGCGTGAATTGGCACAGTGAATGTTTATCCATCCGAGACACTGATTCAGCCCCCTTTTCCAATGTTCCTATACGCCGAAATGTGACGTCGCTTCTTATTTGCTGAATGCTGATTGATCCCATAGTTTGATCGCTTCATGTGGTTCTCCCATCAGTCTCCCTCGTGTCGATGTTTCACTGTAACCCAGTGAAATAATTTTCGTTGTTGAACTTGGGTTCAAACTTGCTCGCTCGACCCTCTTTGTTTCGCACAGCTCAACGTGGCTGGAAGAAAAACGAAATAGTCGTGAATAGGAACAGGCACGTAGCCCACGCAGACCGTCATGTGAGATTAGACCATCATGTGGCTGCCGGTGACAAGCGGTGTTCCACAGGGGTCTCTCTCCGGAGCTATCATTTTCACCGTATTGTCAATGATCGGGGTGATGGTATTGATGGCTTTGTTGTAGAGTTGCAGACAATTTGAAGACAGGTGGAGGGAAATGAAGCAGAGTGGCTAAGGAAGGACTTAGAATGGGAGAAAGGACAAAAATGGCAGATGTGGTGCAGGTTTGGGAATTATATCCACATGCTATTTGGGAGATGAAATGAAAGTGTTCATTAGATTCAGATGGACAGAAAATACAATAAAAACAGGGTTGCAAAGGGACCTGGGAGTCCTCGGGAAGATTCATTAAAGGTTCACATGCAGGTTTAGTGTTTGATGAGGAAGGTGTTAGCATTCATTTCATGAGAACTGGAATATAAAAGCAAGGATGTGATTCGGTAACTTTATATCGCACCGTTGAGGCCTCACTTGCAGCATTGTAAGCAGGTTTAAACCCCTGAACTGACCAACAATGCGCTGAAACTGAAGAAGGGCTCAAGGAGGTTCACAGAAATTATTCCAGAATTGAATGGCATGTCACATGAAGAGCTTTCAATGGCTCTGGGCCTGAGGGGTGGCCTCACTGAAACCGATCGAACGGTGAAAGGAATTGATAGAGTGGGTGTTGAGAGGATGTTTCCTGTGGTGGGAGACTCTGAGACCAGAGGACACGGCCTCAGGGTTGAGGGGCGAACTTTTAAAAGGAAGCTGAGGAGGAATTTCTTTAAACAGAGATTGATGAAACCGGGCAATCTTTTCTCACAGGAAGCTGTGGAGGCCAAGTATTCGCAGGATTGAACAGACCCACCACCCAAAAATGAGGAACACTTTTTTTGTACTTTTTTTTAATCGAAGTTCATCATCAAACAATCATTTCCACAAGGTGTATTTCTGTACATATCTATCATATATCCAATATGTGCCACAGATCTCCACACTATAAAACTCCACGCACTTTAATCACCCTTGGGAAGGTTTCACTGCTACCGCAGCCAAGGATACCAGCAGAGTTTCATATAGGTTGTCCCACCCTGTGCAATGAACTCCGACCATCCACCCGGCCTATTATCCTCAGGTTATCCCACAACTCCGCAGTCTATTGTTAAATCATGACTGAAATCTGCATTGTCCGTTTCAGGGAAGATTCCGATAAATTATTATTTAAAACAATATCCCCGTAGCTGCTGGAAATCTGAACTGCAAACAGAAATTGTCGGAAACAACGTCTGGGTGGGAGACCAAACTAATGCTCTTGCTTCCTGGTATCTCTATCGCTGATCCAGACACGAAACGCAGACTGTGTCTTTTTCCAGAGTTGCTGCTTGAACCGTCCTTTCTTTAGAGTAATTTCTACATTTGTGCCATTTGCAGGACGAAATGACACTCGGAAACAGAGCAGTGACTGGAGATCAGAGATGGTTGTGGTCTCCAGTGGCGCCGCTGCGGAGACCCGTGTTCAATCCCCTTCTCTGCCCTCTCTATCTCTCTGGGGGTTTAGAAAGGGTTAACAAAGCTTTGCTGCTGATCTAGTTGCTCCAGTTTGCAATCGGCCGCTTCCTTTGTTATAAAAATAGTTGCTTCCGAACAGCCTGGTATTGTGTAGCAAACACTTCCCGATCTCAATTCAACGAAACCTTAATTCTCAGAAACAAGAAGTGAAAAGTATCCAACGAACGTCAGCGTTTAATGTGCTTAGTCCTGTGCTGTCAGATTAGAGATCATGACCCAAGCCTGGTTGGATACCTACAGTGTCCACAATATCTCCTGTCGGATGTCAGAATTTAATGTGCTTAGTCCTGTGCTGTCAGATTAGAGATCATGTCCCAAGCCTGGTTGGATACCTACAGTGTCCACAATATCTCCTGTCGGATGTCAGAATTTAATGTGCTTAGTCCTGTGCTGTCAGATTAGAGATCATGTCCCAAGCCTGGTTGGATACCTACAGTGTCCACAATATCTCCTGTCGGATGTCAGAATTTAATGTGCTTAGTCCTGTGCTGTCAGATTAGAGATCATGCCCCAAGCCTGGTTGGATACCTACAGTGTCCACAATATCTCCTGTCGGATGTCAGAATTTAATGTGCTTAGTCCTGTGTTGTCAGATTAGAGATCATGCCCCAAGCCTGGTTGGATACCTACAGTGTCCACAATATCTCCTGTCGGATGTCAGAATTTAATGTGCTTAGTCCTGTGCTGTCAGATTAGAGATCATGCCCCAAGCCTGGTTGGAGACCTACAGTGTCCACAATATCTCCTATCGGATGTCAGAATTTAATGTGCTTAGTCCTGTGCTGTCAGATTAGAGATCATGTCCCAAGCCTGGTTGGATACCTACAGTGTCCACAATATCTCCTGTCGGATGTCAGAATTTAATGTGCTTAGTCCTGTGCTGTCAGATTAGAGATCATGCCCCAAGCCTGGTTGGAGACCTATAGTGTCCACAATATCTCCTGTCGGATGTCAGAATTTAATGTGCTTAGTCCTGTGCTGTCAGATTAGAGATCATGCCCCAAGCCTGGTTGGAGACCTACATTGTCCACAATATCTCCTGTCGGATGGACACACGGAAACAACAACACCGAGGACTACTTCGGTCAGCTAACATCTCAATAGGGGCCGGGGAGGGTTAGAGAGACAGTGAGGGGAGTAGCAATTGATATGGATACAGGGACAGAGAGTCTCTGGAGGCCAGAAGGGCGTAGAGAACAGGGAAGGGTTTAGTGCTTGAAGAATGACGCAGAAACAGGGAAGGTCTCGGGACTGGAGGAAGCTCTAGATTGCAGATTAGAGGCGGGAGGGTGTTTATTAGACTGGGAGCAGTGTAGTGGTTCAGGTGGTGGTGGGGGCGCAGTGTTTACAAAGAATTAGATGGGTTTTGCTGCAAGAGTCCTCATAGTGTCGGGGAGGCGTGGGGGCAAGATGTCTAAAGAGACAGGGGGGTGGGCATAGACTGGTTCCGGTTTCAGAACGGAAATGGTGTAGTGGTTGGAATTACAGAGACAGGGAAAGTATGCATTATTTGAATTGTTTCCACATTTTGAAAGGTTCTGAAGTTGTTTTATTTCCATTAACAATGATTATTCATTATGACATTTATCTCGACTTAATAATGTTACTTTCATGGAGAAGGAATATGAACATGAAGACACACGCTCAATCCTCTCCGCCACCATCAGAATTCTGAGTGGTCTATGGACTCATGTATACTACCGCAACTGTTCTTCTCATTTTGCAATACTAATTCTTCTATGCTTCTTATCTTAGCTCGTAGACACAGTTATCAATTGCTCTGTACCTCTGCCACAAGACAACAGATTGAATGACAAATGTCAATGATGATAAATCTGGTTCTGATTTTAAACATTCTCCAGGCACTCAGTTCCAGTTGTTATCGGTCAGAAAGCTGAATGAGGAGCAGAGAGATTCCGCAGTAACGGGTGCGTTTCTCGGGCTCTGGTTTTAAGTGAGGTTGGCTGATTTTTCCAATATCATTGTGTGTTGATAGATTACACAACGAATTTGTCTCTCCTCTGAGATATATCTCAGCGAAAATCGTCACCAGGAAAACAAATCCTAGAGGAATATTTTCATCAAAGTGTGGTGCTGATTCTTTAAGGGATGGGTCTGGGTGTTGTTGGCAAGGCAGGAATTTATCACCCCTCCCTCAACAAACCCCTCACTGTGCGGTTTGTGCTAGGATCCCTAATTAACCTGCCATACCCTGTCTGGGAAAGCTGCTAACAAAGTTCTCTCAGGCAGGGAATTCCGGGAATCGGACCCGCACCGTGATGCGGGCAGTTCAGACAGATTTCCCAGTGGCGGGATATCTTCGAGAGAAAAGTAGTGTTTAATCGCTTTGTTCCTCTTTTTGCTTGTTCACCTTCGCCCTCAGGGCGAGAATGGTTGTTAAATTGGGGGTGGGGTAGTCGGTAGTAGTGGGAGTGGTGGTCCGGAATTTCTGGTAGAATACTCCTGGTAGGTTAGTATGCTGCATTCTATATACTGTGTACACATCTCTGGCTGGTGGAGGAAGGGAACTTGCATCTTGCAATTGCATTCACTTGCTCTGTAGCAGTGATTAACACTGCACAGTCTGCCAATAATAGATAAGAGAGAAAAAGGAAGCTGTGGTAGTTGCTTCATCATAGTTCTGCAGCAGTTCAATGGAACTACACATACTGTCAAAACAACACAGATCTCTCTCCATCGATCACTCCACCACCCCCACGCCCCTCACAGGGCAGGTCATTGTGAAAAAGAATGCAGATAGTTTTACAGTTCGATGAAAGTAATAGCTTGTTTCTCCAGCAGGATTGTCGGCGGTATTGCACAGCGTATTGACACCTCACCCAAGCCATTCTCAACACACTCTCAAGGACTGAATCAGTTCCACAGGGCTGTAATAAATGTTAAAACATAGGCCACACGCACCCATCACGCAGCAAGTTTCCTGCAACTCGGTTTGTTTCCCATGTACGGACGTATATTTCTTCAGCAGTTCAAATTCAACCAGAAATACGGTCAAAGCAAATCAGCACCACCACTACAGAACAGAGAACATAGAATAGTACAGGACAATACAAGCCCATTGGCCCTTAAACCACAGAAAATAATGTACACACATATCAAATATCCATCTGTGCCATGGATCTCCACACATTAAACCCCCACGCACTTTCATCACCCTTGGGAAGGTTTCACTGCTACCGCAGCCAAGGATACCAGCAGAGTATCATATAGGTTGTCCCACCCTGTGCAATGAACTCCGACCATCCACCCGGCCTATTATCCTCAGGTTATCCCAAAACTCTGCAGTCTATTGTTAAATTATGACTGAAATCTCAATTGTCCGTTTCAGGAAAGATTCCAGTAAATTAATATTTAAAACAAAATCCCCGTAGCTGCTGGAAATCTGAAGTGGAAACGGAAATTGCCAGAAACAACTTCTGGGTGGGAAATCAAACTAATGCTCTTGGTTCCTAGTATCTCCATCGCTGTTCCAGACACGAAACGCAGACTGTGTCTTTTTCCACAGTTGCTGCTTGAACCGTGCTTTCTTTGGAGGAATTTCTACATTTGTGCCATTTGCAGGACGAAATGACACTCGGAAACAGAGCAGTGACTGGAAATCAGAGATGGTTGTAGTCTCCAGTGGCGCTGCTGCGGAGACCCGTGTTCAATCCCCCTCTCTGCCCTCTCTATCTCTCTGGGGGTTTATAAAGGGTTAACAAAGCTTTGCTGCTGATCTAGTTGCTCCAGTTTGCAATCGGCCGCTTCCTTTGTTATAAAAATAGTTGCTTCCGAACAGCCTGGTATTGTGTAACAAGCACTTCTCGATCTCAATTTAACGAAACCTTAATTCTCAGAAACAAGAAGTGAAAAGTTTCTCAAGAATGTCAGCATTTAACGTGCTTAGTCCTGTGCTGTCAGATTAGAGATCATGTCCCAAGCCTGGTTGGATACCTACAGTGTCCACAATATCTCCTGTCGGATGTCAGAATTTAATGTGCTTAGTCCTGTGCTGTCAGATTAGAGATCATGCCCCAAGCCTGGTTGGAGACCTTCAGTGTCCAAAATATCTCCTGTCGTATGTCAGAATTTAATGTGCTTATTCCTGTGCTGTCAGATTAGAGATCATGCCCCAAGCCTGGTTGGAGACCTTCAGTGTCCACAATATCTCCTGTCGGATGTCAGAATTTAATGTGCTTAGTCCTGTGCTGTCAGATTAGTGATCATGCCCCAAGCCTGGTTGGATAGCTACTGTGTCCACAATATCTCCTGTCGGATGTCAGAATTGAATGTGCTTAGTCCGGTGCTGTCAGATTAGAGATCATGCCACAAGCCTGGTTGGATACCTACAGTGTCCACAATATCACCTGTCGGATGTCAGAATTTAATGTGCTTAGTCCGGTGCTGTCAGATTAGAGATCATGCCCCAAGCCTGGTTAGCTACTTACAGAGTCCACAATATCTCCTGTCGGATGTCAGAATTTAATGTGCTTAGTCCTGTGCTGTCAGATTGGAGATCATGCCCCAAGCCTGGTTGGAGACCTTCAGTGTCCACAATATCTCCTGTCGGATGTCAGAATTTAATGTGCTTAGTCCTGTGCTGTCCGATTAGAGATCATGCCCCAAGCCTGGTTAGATACCTACAGTGTCCACAATATCTCCTGTCGGATGGACACTCGGAAAATGCAACTCCGGGAAGTACTCCGGTCAGCTAACATCTCAACAGGGGCCGGGGAGGGTTACAGAGACAGTGAGGGGTGTAGCCAATGATATGGATACAGGGACAGAGTGTCTCTAGAGGCCAGAAGGAACAGGGAAGGTTTCTGCACTGGAGGAGGCTCTAGATTGCAGCTGAGTGGCTGGAGGGTGTTTAGGAGACCGGGAGCAGTGTAGAGGTTTTGGTGGGGGGGGGGGGGGGGGGGTCAGTGTTTACAGAGAAATTGATGGGTTTTTCTGCAGGAGTCCTCATAGAGTCGGAGAGGCGTGGGGGCAAGATGTCTAAAGAGACAGGGAGGGTGGGCATAGACTGGTCCCGGTTTCAGGAAGGGAATGGTGTAGATCTTGGAATTTCAGAGACAGGGAAAGTATGCATTATTTGTATTGTTTCCTCATTTTGAAAGGTTCTGAAATTGTTTTATTTCCATTAACAATGATTATTCATTATGACGTTTATCTCGACTTCATAATGTTACTCTCAGGGAGAAGGAATATGAACATGAAGACACACGCTCAATCCTCTCCGCCACCATCAGATTTCTGAATGGTCTTTGGACCCATGAATACTACCGCAACTTTTCTTCTCATTTTGCAATACTTATTTATTCTATGCTTCTTGCCTTAGCTCGTAGACACAGTTATCAATTGCTCTGTACTTCGGCCACAAGACAACAGATTGAATGACAAATGTCAGTGATGATAAATCTGGTTCTGATTTTAAACATTCTCCAGGCACTCAGTTCCAGTTGTTATCGGTCAGAAAGCTGAGTCGGGAGCAGAGAGATTCCGCAGTACGGGGTGCGTTTCTCGGGATCTGGTTTTAAGTGAGGTTGGCTGATTTTTCCAATATCATTGTGTGTTGATAGATTACACAGTGAATTTGTCTCTCCTCTGAGATATATCTCAGCGAAAATGGTCACCAGGAAAACAAATCCTAGAGGAATAATTTCATCAAAGTGTGGTGCGGATTGTTTGTATTTTAAGGGATGAGTCTGGGTGTTGTTGGCAAGGCAGGAATTTATCACCCCTCCCTCAACAAACCCCTCACTGTGCGGTTTGTGCTAGGATCCCTCCTTAATCTGCCATACCCTGTGTGGGAAAGCTCTCTCAGGCAGGGAATTCCGGGAATCGGACCCGCACCGTGATGCGAGCAGTTCAGACTGATTTCCCAGTGACGGGGTATCTTCCAGACAAAAGTAGTGTTTAATCGCCTTGTTCCTCTTTTTTCTGGTTCACCTTCGCCCTCAGGGCGAGAATGGTTGTTAAATTGGGGGTTGGGTAGTCGGTAGTAGTGGGAGTGGTGGTCTGGAATTTCTGGTAGAATACTCCTGGTAGGTCAGTATGCTGCATTCTGTAGACTGTGTACACATCTATGGGTGATGGAGGAAGGGAACTTGCATCTTGCAATTGCATTCGCTTGCTCTGTAGCAGTGACTAACACTGCACAGTCTGCTAATAATAGATAAGAGAGAAAAAGGAAGCTGTGGTAAATGCTTCATCATAGTTCTGCAGCAGTTCAATGGAACTACACATACTGTCAAAACAACACAGTTCTTCCTCCATCGATCACTCCACCACCACCACGCCCCCCACAGGGCAGGTCATTGTGAAAAAGAATGCAGATAGTTTAACAGATCGATGTAAGTAATAGCTTGTTTCTCCAGCAGGATTGTTGGCGGTATTGCACAGCGTATTGACACCTCACCCAAGCCATTCTCAACACACTCGCAAGGATTGAATCAGTTCCACAGGGCTGTAATAAATGATAAAACATAGGCCACACGCACCCATCACCCAGCAGGTTTCCTGCAACTCGGTTTGTTTCCCATGTACGCACGTATATTTCCTCAGCAGTTCAAACTCAAGCAGAAATACATTCAAAACAAATCCGCACATCCTCTACAGAACAGAGAACATAGAGCATTGAATAGTACAGGACAATACAAGCCTTTTGGCCCTTAAACCCTGTCTCCCACATAACACCCACCCCACCTTAAATTCTTGCATATACCTGTCTAGTAGTTTCTTCAATTTCACTGGTGTATCTGCCTCCACCACTGACACAGACAGTGCATTCCACCGATCAACCTGACTCTAATATCCCCCATGAACTTCCCACCCTTACCTTAAAGCCATGTCCTGTTGTATTCAGCAGTGGTGCTCTGGGGGTCCACTCTATCTATTGCTTTTAATATTTTGTATACCTCTATCATATCTCCAAAGGCGAAAGCTCTAGCTCCCTTAATCTCTGATCATAATGCACACTCTAAACCAGGCAACATCCTGGTAAATCTCCTCAGTACCATTTCCAATGCTTCCACATCCTTCCAGTAGTGAGGCGACCAGAACTGGACACAATATTCCAAGTGTGGCCTAACCAGAGTTTTGTAGAGCTGCATCATTCCCTCGTGACTCTTAAACTCTATGCCTCGACTTATGAAAGCTAACACCCCATAAGCTTTCTTAACTACCCAATCCACCTGTGAGGCAACTTTCAGGGATCTGTGGACATGGAGCCCCCAGATCCCTCTGCTCCTCCAAGCTACCAAGTATCCTTCCTTTTACTTTGTACTCTGCCTTGGAATTTGTCCTTCCAAAATGTACCTCCTCACTTCTCTCCGGGTTGAATTCCATCTGCCAATTCTCAGCCCTTTTCTGCATCCTATCAATGTATCTCTGCAATCGTCGCCAATCCTCTACACTATCCAGAACACCACCAAAGTTTGCGTCGTCTGCAAGCTTGCCAAACCACTCTTCGACCCCCACATCCAGGTCGTTAATAATAATCACGAAAATAGAGGACCCAGAACCGATCCTTCTGGGACACCACTAGTCACAAACCTCCCAACCGAATGTACTCCCTCAACCACGACCCTCTGCCTTCTGCAGGCATGCCAATTCTGAATCCACCTGGCCAAACTTCTCTGGATCCCATGCCTTCTGACTATCTGAATAAGCCTCCCACTGGAACCTTGTCAATTGCCTTAGTAAAATCCATGTAGATCACATCCACTGCACTACCCTCATCTATATATCTGGTCACCTCCTCACAAAAGTCTCTCAGGCTTGTTAAACACGATATGCACTTCACAGAGCCATGCTGACTGTCCCTGATCAGACCATGATTCTCTAAATGCCCATAGATCATATCTCTAAGAATCTTTTCCAACACTTTTCCCACCACAGACGTAAGGATAACTGGTGTATAATTACCTAGACTATCCCTACTACCTTTTTTGAACAAGGAGACAACAGTCGCGTCCCTCCAATCCTCCGGTACCATTCCAGTGCACGACGAAGACATAAGGATCCTAGCCAGAGGCTCAGCAATCTCTTCCCTCCCCTCGTGGAGCAGCCTGGGAAATATTCTGTCAACCCCGGGGACTTACTCGTCCTAATGCATTTTAACAACTCCAACACATCCTCTCCCTTAATATCAACATGCTTAAAACATTAACCTCAGTCATATTGTCCTCACCATCATCAGGTTCCCTCTCATTGGTGAATACGGAAGAGAAGTATTCATTGAGGAATTCGCTCACTTCCACTGCCACCAGACACATCTTCCCACCTTCATCTCTAATCGGTCCTCCCTTCACTCCTGTCATCCTTTTGTTCTTCACATAATTGAAGAATGTCTTGGGGTTTTCCTTTACCCTACTCGCGAAGGCCTTCTCATGCCTCCTTCTTTCTCTCCTTAGCCCTTTCTTAAGTTCCTTTCTTGCTACCGTATATTCTTTAATAGCCTCACCTAATCCGTGCTTCCTTAAGCTTATGTATGATGCCTTCTTTCACCTGACTAGATTTGCAACTCACTTGTCGCCTATGGTTCGTTCACCCTACCATTCATTATCGTCTTCGACGGGACAAATTTGTCCCTATCATCCTGCAAGAGATCCCTAAACATCGATCACATGTCCATAGTACTTTTCCTGAAGAAAACATCATCCGGGACAATCGGGTCAGTGGGAATAGGCAGAAATTTGGTTCGCCACAGCCAAGCAGGGCCAAAAGGTTTGTTTCTGTGCTGTAATGTTCTATAGTTCTGTGGTTCTTTGATATGGTTGTGTGGAAAAACAGCAGAAATGGATGTTGATAAAGTTTTGGTTGCGACTAACACTGAGGCACTAGAGGACGCCATAAAGTTGGGGCTGTTGAGTATTGCAAAAAAAGTTGAAACTTGCGGTGGATCTGCAGATATCCCGGACAAGCCCCCAATTTTGTTACGTGCTCCATGAACCAGTTAAAGAACCAGCAGAAATGGAAAACACATTGGTGTCTGGTATTACTCTGAACTAATAGCGTTTATTAGACACTAATCAAGACAGTAATATAAATGCAAATATAATCAATATATGGAAATAGGAGCAAAACTAGGCTCTTTCAAACCTAGGGGTAAGTGGGTACAGTCTTACGACGTGATGAAGAGAGTTAAGTTTAGTTCGAAGTATCTAGTTGAGTAACGATGGACAGAGAGAGAGAGGGAGAGAGGTGAGATGTGATGCCATCGTTGTCATCCGAAGCCCTGTTGTGGTCACTGACAATGACCATGATACGTACGAACGTTCTTTAGTGGTGGAATTATCACTCCGGCAAGGGTGGATACACAAATAATTCCCCACTGGTCGTACCTTTTTCACACTGCGAACCACTGAATGATTTCCTCGAATCGATCCTCCAAAAACTCACCTTCTTGTGGGTGCAACAAAGCTCGTTCAGTGTCCGAACCTGTGTGTCTCGTGCAGTGTCTCCCTGTGTAACAGCGGACCTGGTTTTTAACTCCACATGTTGGACACCAGCTGTCCATCAACCTGCTCCGCCCTCCACTTTCTGCAGGAACTTCAGCAAGCAGGCAAGTGACCTCGTGGAAAGGGAGAATAATCTAGAAGAGAAAGCATAACATCAATCTTTCGAGCAATTTCTGTCTCTGTCTCTCTCACTGCGCTGGACGCCTCCCTCTCTCTCTCTTAATAGCAGCTCAGTTCACAGGGTCTATTCTGGACCCCGTTTCACACCGGGTTTACCCATGACAGGAACAACAGTGGAGGTGGATACAGTGACAGGGTGGTTGAAGGGGACTGAAGTGCGGAGATGTGTAGTGCTTGCCAGGCACTTCAGAAACTGGGAAGTGACAAGGGGAGGTGAGACCCGGCGTGGAGTGGGAGACCGCATTGCCGAGGACCTAAACTTCGTTCGCCTGAAAAAGCGGGATCTCCCAGTGGCCACCCATCAGGACGAGTTACATGAAGGGTTCTTTCCGTTCACCTGTAAATTGGTTCTGACTGACCTTTGTGACAACGGACACGCTGGATATGTTGGAAACGTCAAAGAAAAAGGAAATCCCGGAATACACTCAGACGGTCGGGCAGCCTCTGTGGAGAAGGAATGTTTAAGATTTCAAGTCGAAGATCCTCTGTCAGAACTGCTGGACGAATCCCTTGGGCCCCACGTCCCTCCCGCTCCAGTGAAGGTTCATTTAACATTTTAGTGCCGCATTGTTGCTCCCCGCCTTCCCGTCCTGCATCGCAATGTCAACTTCTGCTTCTCCTTTCGCAGATGCTGTCCGACCTGTTGAGTGTTTTCAGCGGTTTATGCTTCTACCTCTTAATGTTATGTCACTCATACCCCCGGTAACTGGCCCCAAGATTGGTTCGCTCACGGTGACCGGCGGCTGTATTTTATTCACAAAGGGTTAGCTTCCTTAATTTAGTGAAGTCAGGCATGCACTGATCGGGTATCTGTATTCTGAGAAACGCATCTACTTCTCAAAACGTCAGGAGTTTCACTCGACAATATGTGGTGATGTCAAGTGAAGCTGCTACTGTGAAGAGCGGCTTTGAGCGATCCTGATTACAAGCATCGGCCCTCGGTTACTGTGGAAGAAAGGCCGACAGGGCAGTGCATAATTTTAACAGAAGAGTTCTATCTGCTCTTTAGTTCTCTATCCTCTGGGAAACATGAAATTTTATTCGCCTTACACTTAAATGAATATTTAAATTTCTGGCAAATTGATCTCTAAATAAATCCCACCAGACCCCCTGTGATATCTGCATTTCTGCTCCATATTGACTACATATATATTTTTTCCTCTGGTGACCGATGTCGACAGCAGAGCACAGCAGGAAAATTGCAAAGTTGCAAAATAAAATTACTTGGACGATTAAGCGGTCAATTGAACTGCAATGTCAGCAGAAGCTTTTCTTTACGCGGCACGCTGATCTTTACAGAAAAGCCGCTGTGTTTCACGGTTACGTTGTTCTGAACCTGGCAACTACCATGTCCACAGGCAACGTTGATAACTGACTCGATGGTGTCGCCCTGTCCTGCCTGCTGATAATTTGCTCCATTGAGTCATCTATAGTCAGCATTGGGAACTGACTGGACAGAACAAGTTCATTTCACAAGACACAGGACCTGCAAATAGAACTGAAAGAGGAGTGGAATTATTCCTTTCTACTGCAGTCCAATCATATCAGCTGGGACTCTGTAGACCAAGCTATGAACACGAACAACATATTCGCCTGAATGGCAAAGAAATTGGAGTTTGTGAAAAGGAGTTCCCAGATATAATCTTATGGAATCATGGAGAGGACACGTTTCATTTTGTCCACTTCTTTTTTTTTCACTGCCTGCTTAATTTAGTTTGAATAAGATTGGTTCGTTCAGTATGTCCAGCGGCTGAAATTCATTCACAAAGTGATCAATTTCTTAACTTCGCGAAGTCACGCCCGCGCTGCACGGAGGTCTGTACACAGAGAAACAGATCTAATCCTCAAAACTTCAGGAGCTTCACTGCACAGTCGGTGGTGATTCCAAATGAAGCTGTCGGTGTGAAGAGAAACGATGGGCAAACCCGCTTGTTAGCATGGGTACAGAATGTCCTTCTGTGACATTGGCAGATAAACAGGCACGGTTCTCCATTATTCTGGCAAGCAAGGGACGTTATCCGCTGTAGACTGAGATGGACATCTCCGGAAATTCGACATAAATACATCGGGTACCTTAACTTATAATTAAACCTCTTAAGGAGCTCCAGTATATCGATTACCCTGCTCCACATTCCCTGTCCCTGATAAACATTTTTTTCTCTCTGACGATGGATGTAGACCGAATAGAACAGCATGGAAACTGCAGAGTAAAATTGCTCAGAAGTTGATACAGTGATTGGAAGTGGAATATCGACAGAAACTTTCACTTGCCCTGTACAGTGATGATTAGAGAACGGTTTTTGTATCGGAAACATAGAAAACCTACAGCACAATACAGGCCCTTCGGCCCACAAAGTTGTGCCGAACATGCCCCTACCTTAGAAATTACTAGACTTCCCCATAGCCCTCTATTTTTCTAAGATTCATGTACCTATCTAAAAGTCTCTTAAAGGACCCTATCTTATCCGCCTCCGGCAGCCCATTCCACGCACTCACCACTCTCTGAGTAAATAAATTACCTCTGACATCCCCTCTGTACCTGCTCCCCAGCACCTTCGATCCTCACGACCTGTTTTCTCGCTGCTTGTATGAGGGAGAAGGTAAAGGTGACTTAGGACTGGCAGCACCGGAATTAAGAACTCTTACTACTCGTTAACCATCAGACTCTTCGCCGAAAGGAGATTACTATTCCGATTTAAGGACGCTTTTATCCTGTTATTTCATACTCGTGGTTTCTTGTTATTATTTCTATCTGCATTTGCACAGTCACATTGATCCTGTTTACAGTTACAGTTCTATAGATTTGCTAATATGCCCACAGTAAAAGAATCTGAGGGTGCTTGTGGTGACGTGTATGTATGTACACTGATAACATGTTTTACTTTGACTTTGATTTACTTGCTAAGTTGAACTATAATGCTTCAGCTGTCACGTGACAGTCAGACCCCGTCTCTGAGTCAATAACACAGAATATCATCCCGAATATCAGCATTAACAAAACAAACGTCACTTAATCACTGTTTCTGCAAAGTAGCTTTTGTTCAGTGTGTCAGCGGGAACAGCGGCTGTTGTTGCAAATTGTCCTCTTGAGGATCAGCGCTAACAAACAACAACGAACAAGCGAAAGACATGCTACCCGTTTGCAGAACCAATTTAAAGACGCGATAATGCAGAGGTGTCTCTCATTTATAGTCGAAATATAATTTCCTGAATATCAGAAGTGTATTTCTGTATTAGGCAGCTTCACCCATGAGTTTAAGTGACTGGGCATGGCAAAAGAAGAGGCACAACTGCACACTGTGATAACTGACGCCGGTGGCAATACAGTGACGCCCGTATTTGCATTGGTAAAGTTGAAAGAGCAACAGCACAGAAAGCAGGCGGCACAGTGTCACCACAAGGTGGCAGTGTCGGAATGCGGAGACGAGGTCAGAATGGGAGCAATGGTCACACGGTCCCTGAGCCGCTCAAACCTTGCAGTCTGATCTCGCACCTCGTCTCCTTCTGTCTCCAGGATCTTTTCTGTCTCCTTAACCTCGCCCAGTCCGATTTGAAAACATTGCACAGACCGTGCATAATAATTAAAATGACACTGGCGATATACGGCGACAATTTCCGACAGAGCACAGATATACAAGATGTACATTTTCTGAGCTGTTATCCCGCAGTCTTTTGTCAATCAAGCACAAAAATACACATGAATTCTGTACAGGCACCAGCGATCATGCGAACTCCACATAAACAGTAACGCCTCGTCGAAGATGACTCTCAGCAATACAAGTACTGCACCTGGAAGTGAGCGGAATTCCGCCAGAGAAGCGAGGTCGACCAGGGGAGGACGGGGTGCGGTAAGCATCATGCCAGAGAGAAGCTACAGGAACACAACCACTGTTCCATCGCATCTTCCTGGCCAATGGACATTCATTAGAGTGCAGAGCACAGGGCCTAAGGACAAGATTGCTGTTTCGAAGGGACACAAAGGATTTCTGAGTCCTCTCTTTCACTGAGACGGCTCACTGCCACACTCTGAATGTCGCGCTCCAGCCCAAAGGGTTCTCAGCCCACCAGGCAGACCGATAGGCTGCATCAGATAAGAACAGAGCAGCGGCGACTCCTTCATCATAAACCATGGATTCGGAGCGCAAATTGGTGTCTCTTCCATGTCCATTGAATATGCGTTCCGATCCTCCAGCTGAGGATACCCAATCGCTATTGCACTCCCCTTTCACCATCCCCTCTGGACCACAGAGCCCTTCTCAGTACCTATTTCCTGCGTGTAATTTCCACACTCGGCTACCCACCAAATGCATCTGAAGCGGTACACTTATTATTGAGGGGTCTGGCCACAAGGTGGCACTGCTCCGGCTGTCAATCTCCTTTGCTTCTCCTGCAGGTCACCCGTGATACTGCCCCCTTCATCTCTTGTGGCTCCCTCCCTGTAGCTTCTACCTGTCACCTCCTCATTGTCCCGTGTAAATCGAAGCGCATGGAACAGCAGCTCCCGTTCCTTAACATGCTCCCTCAGGAGCTGCACCCGATACACGTTGTGCAGATGTATTTATGCGGGGGTTAGAGGTGGTATCTCAGTTTCCCTAAATCTCACACAAGGAACATGACACTGACTCCGCATCTATTCTCAGCGCACTAACTATGTAATAACAAAAAACAAAATATCAATTTACCTGAAACTTCACTGCTTACTTCGAGCATGCGGCTGTGTTTGTCCAAGCGTGTTCTCGCCTAAGCCTGTTTCACAAAAGCCGGACTACTCTAACAATTCATCACTCCAGCAATGGCCGTTCCAACAATGGAGTGTCCTTCTACATCTGGCTGGCCAATTCAGAGAAGTCCCGTCATTTCTGTCATAACCGCCAGGTGGCGCAATGCATCCTCAGTACATTGATAAGTAATATATGCATAAAATGTAGAAAGTATTTCGGTAAGTAAACAAACAAATGAATAAACAAATTTATTAACTAATGAAAAAGTAAATGAACTAACAAGTAAAAAAAGAATCAAGAGGTCGCTTTAATGGGTCCATGGAACGTTCAGAAAACTGATTGCAGAATATACAGGTAAAACTCTGAGCGCAGGTCTTCAGGGTCATGTACCTACTACCGGATGGTTGTAAGGACACGGGAAAAAATCCTGGATGATGGTAATGAGACAAGAGTATATCCCGGATGGTAGTAATGAGACAAGAGCATATCCCGGATGGTAGTAACGAGACGTGAGCCTGTCCCGGATGGTACTAATGGGAAGAAAGCATATTCTGGATTGTACTAATAGGAAGGGTGTATATCCCGAATGGTTGTAATGAGACAAGACCATATACCTGAATACTTGGTATTCCTGATGAAACACCTTTTGAAGATTTTCTCGATTATGAAGAGGCTTGCACTGTGATGAATGTGATTGTTGTACACAAGCCTCTGCAATCTGTGTCGATCCTGTGCATTGCAGCCTGCACACCAGACGGTGATGGAAACAGTCAGAATACTGTCCGACTTGCATGTGCGAACATTTCCCAGTTTTTGGTGACATACCAATACCAAATCTCTTCAAGCTTTGTGGGCCGAAGGGCGTTTATTGTGCTGTAGGCTTCAATGAGGACTGGTGTGTGATCTCTTCGTCTTGGTGTCGTTGTATGCAAGATTATTGCGGCGACAACACTCAGCCTGTCTCCCTATCTGGAATGGAAGTAGTTTTGAGGAAAGTGCCACCTGATCTGGTGGAGGACGACACCAGAGTATCGAGGGCCGAATAGCCTTCTGCTTCTCCAGCGTTTTAGGTTCGTTAGTTCTACGCCTTCTCGCTCTGCGCTCCAGTCAGCTCCGGCTTTTCAGATAACGGGCTCTCGGGATCTCTCATGGAGACCAGGAAATGAGGCTCACTCTCCGAATGTAACAGAGACAGGCGCCGCTCTCTCGGGATCGCGTGGGTGACGTTCACTTTACTCTCTCTCTTTCTCTTCATGTCGGTGGGTGAGAGAAACTCTCTTTGAGACTACTATCGGATTCCACACAGCAGCAGATAGTTGTAGAACAGCACACAGGATTTGATGTAGATTTGAGCAAAGTACAGACTCTCTGATCCAATCAGCGGTGCCGCTTGTGACGTCAGAATCCAGATATCTGACCCGCAAACCAGGAAGTGCGGCTCAGTCTCCGAGTGTAACAGAGATCGGCGCTGCTCTCCCGGGATGTCGGGACTTCCCTTCGCAGCTCTCGTTCTTTGTCTCCACATAACGGCGGGTGAGTGTCACTCTCTCTAACCACTGGTGATCATATAATCAACAGAACGACCGGTAGTTAAATGAATGAAGATCAGGTTATAATGATCGACCTTACTGAGCTGAGAACAGATCCCGGGTATCTCTACAGATTGAGTTAAGTGCAGTTCCCAAGTCTATCCGCATCTGTCGCTTTTCCCTCATATGATTTTCTCTTTTTCAGGTGAGTCCCGTCACTTTACTATTATCGTTAAGCACAGCCAGATAAATGTCACCGCTGGGGCTGATGCGCTTTTTTCAGTCCGGCCGTCGTCCAACGTCAGCAGTGGAAGCTGGATTTTTAAAGGGAAAACAATCGCCAAGTGGATCGGTCAGACCGCGATTCTAGATACTGAGTACACATCGCGGGCAGAGTTATTCACTTCCAACGGGTCGCTTCTGCTGAAGTCGGTGAACGTGCTGGACAGCGGGGAATACCATGTGACTATGGTTCCACATAGTGACTTCCAAACCGCAGCGACCGTCACTCTGCGTGTCACTGGTAAGTGAGACAGAGTCATGCGATCTCGGACTATAACTTTCATTTTATCCCTGTGGTGAAAGAATACAATGCAACCTTTACGGTGGCCGCAGAACCTGGACTCCAGTGAACTCTGCCAGACCTGCTCTCGGACTGTTCAGTTCTCACTGTTGTGCCTGGCTGTGTGTCGCCGTTTCTGTTTGCGGGCTGCTCGCACTTGTCCGTGCCGGATGTCAGTTCCGTCTTCAAGTCCATCAAGTAATCATTTTTGCTGTATTTTACTCTATTTTTGAAAACGGACTGTTTCTTAAGACAGCTGGAAATGATTAGTTCTAAATCATCTACCCCAAAGTTTAACGACGCTATCCTCCCTAGTGCCGCCCACATTTCTATGACAGTAGAGAAACGTATAAACATAGAAAACCTACAGCACAATACAGGCCCTTCGGCCCACAAGGTTGTACCGAACATGTCCCTGCCTTAGAAATTGTCAGGCTTACATATAACCTCCATTTTTCTAAGCTCCACGTACCTATCCAAAAGTCTCTATAAAGCCCCTATCGTACCCGCCTCCACCACATTGCTGGCAGCCCATTCCACGCACTCACCACTCTCTGAGTAAAAAAACTTACCCCTGACATCTCCTCTGTACGTACTCCCCAGCAACTTAAACCTGTTTCCTCTTGTGGCAAACATTTCAGCCCTGGGAAAAAGCCTCTGACTATCCACACGATCAATGCATCTCATCATCTTGTACAGTTCTATCAGTTCACCTCTCATGCTCCGTCACTCCAAGGAGAAAAGGCCGAGTTCACCCAATCTATTCTCATAAGGCATGCTCCCTAACCCAGGCAACAACATTGTAAATCTCCTCTGCAACCTTTCGATGGCTTTGACATCCTTCCTGCAGTGAGGCGACCAGAATATTGAAAGCATTCTGCAGTCCTCTGTGTGGGATTGTCTGAAGGTTAACTTACAGGTTGAGTCTGTTGTGAGGAAGGGAAATGCGATGCTAGCATTCATTTCAAGAGGACAAGAATATAACAGTAAGCATATAATATTGAAAGTTTATAAAACACTGGTGAGGCCTCACTTGGAGTATTGTGAGCAGTTTTTGTCTCCTTACCCGAGAATGGATGTGCTGAAATTGGAGAGGATTCAAAGGGGGTTCACGAAAATGATTCCAGGATTGAAAGACTTGTCATAATATGAGCCTTTAATGTCTCTGAGCCTGTATGCACTGGAATCCAGAAGAGTTGAGAGGAAGGAAACTGTCTCTCAGGTCGCCCCTCATTCTTCTGAATTCCAGTGAATACAGACCCAAAGCATCAAATGTCCGTCATATGAATACAAAAGACTCATGTGAGTGAACTTCCTTTGAAGCCCTTCAATTTCAACACATCCTTTCCAAGAACAGTGCCCCAAATCTGCTCACAATACTCCAGGTGAGGCCTCACTGGTGTTAAACAGTTGAAAGGTCACATCATTGCTTTTACAATCTCGTCCACATGAAATGAATGCTAACACCGCCTTCTCCCCGTATCCCTTGATGCCCTGACCAATAGAAAATCTATCAACCTCTGCGATAAATATACATAAAGACTTGGTCTCCACCCCTGCTTGTGGCAAACAATTCCACGGATTTACAACCTCTTCTGAAGAAATACCTTTTCAGCTCCGTTCTGAAATGAGGTTTCTCTATTTGTAGCTCTGTCACCTTAACATTGACTCTCCCACCACAGGAATCATCCTCTCTATAGGAAACTATAGATACATAATGATCCACTATAGGAAACATCCTCTTCACATCCACTCTATCTGTGTCCTCTGGTCCTAGACTCCCCCACTCTAAGTATCATCCTCTCCACATCTACTCTAACTGTGTCCACTGGTCCTAGACTCTCCCACTGTAAGAAACATCCTCTCCACATCCACTCTATCTGTGTCCTCTGGTCCTAGACTCCCCCACTATAGGAAACATCCTTTCCACAACCACTCTATCTGTGTCCTCTGGTCCTAGACTCCCCCACTCTAGGAAACATCCTCTCTACATCCACTCTATCTGTGTCCTCTGGTACTAGACTCCCCCACTATAGGAAGCATCCTCTCCACATCCATTATTCAAAGAATTCCAACAGATTGTTCAGGCAAGATTTCCCGCTGTGGGATGCTGACTGCAGCCAATTTTATCACGTGCCTCCAAGTACCCTGAGACATAACCTTTAATGATCGACTCCTTTCCAAACAGTTCTGGCCAACTCCCGTCCATTATAAAACAACGTCATATATGGCACCATGTCATGGCCTTCCGAAAGTTCCAGAACACAGAATCAACCGGTTATCATTTGTCTATCTTGCCTGTTATTTCTTCAAAGAATTCCAACAGATTTGTCAGGCAAGATTTCCCCCTGAGGGAAGCATGCTGACTGCAGCCTATTTTATCATGTGCCCCCAAGTACCCTGAGACCTCATCCTTAATGATTGAATCCTCTCCAAATGATTCTGGCCAACTCCCCTCCCATGGGTCTGTAATTCAATTTACCCCATTGTTATACTGGTACATGTGACTTCTTCTTCACAAATTTCAGGGTGAGTTCGATCCTATTATCAACAACATCTCGAAGTTGTTTGTTTACTTTTCCTTTAAGGTCTCTATTCAATTCTGGATGTTTGCTCAACACCAAATCCGGAATAAATGATCCTCTACTGGGCTCAACCACCAGCTGCCCTGAAACGCCAGCTCGCAGGGACTCTACAAGATCGCCCAACTGGAATCCAGCACCAACCTGATTTTCCCAATCAATCTTCCTATTGAAATCCCTCCTTACTTATTGTAACATTGCCCTTTTGACATGCATTTTCTATCACACGTTGTAGTTTTAGGCCGCATCATTACTCTGTTTGGCGGTCTCTGTGCAATTCCCATCAGGGACCATTTGCCCTCACTGTTCCACAGCTCTCTGCAAATCGGTTTAATACATTCCGACCCACTTTCACCCCTTTCTAATACTTTAACTTCACTTTTTCACCAACAGAGCAACGTCGACCCGCTTGTGTTTCTGCCTGTCCTTTCGATACAATATGTATCAAACACCCGGCTATAACCTTTCCGCCGTGATACAATGTTGCCTTAAATATTATAGGACTAATTTTGTAAGTCTTATAAGATGTGTAAAGACAGAGTATACGGAGAGACACGCTTATTCTCATTTGTTCCAGAGGACGATTAAACTCTAGCCAAGTTGCTTAGTCCCCCTAAAAACAACAGTGAAACTTTAAACTCTGCCGGAATTTCATTCCATCTGCGATCTGATCTGATATCGAAACACATGAGGATAAGAGACAGGAATTGCGACGATATTGAGTTGGGGACACATAAATTTTCCTGAACGTGCAGAGAAAATCAAGTGTAAAACAATTTGCAATTTGGTTGCATTTACAGAGGCAGGGATCTTGAGTTGGCGAACCAATTGTTATGAACATGATGTCGCTGAAAACAAGTGTAACTCCATTTGAAATTTAATTTTAGATCCAGTGGCAGTGACCGGGGTTGCTGTGGTGACCAATGATTCCACTCCTCTGGAAAACCTCGATACCATCGCACTGAGTTGTGACGCGTCGGGCACTGTTCAGACACGGACATGGTTCAAGGATGACCAACCCATGCGGGAAAACGGCAGAATATTTACATCTTTCGACAAGGCGAAACTGACTATAATCAGTGTGAACAGAAACGACGCAGGGACGTACAAGTGCATCGCCAGCAACTCCATCAGCGGTGGCGCTGGAGAGACCAACGTGCAAGTTTACTGTAAGTCCACAGTTAGTCAACCGCGTTCATTTGTATCAGATAGTACATTTATCAACGTGTGTTCTCTTTGTAGAGATGGACAGAGAAGGTCAGAGTATCCCGGATCCACCAGGATATTATTCTAATCAATATATTTATTTTTGTTTTACAGATGGACCAGAGAAGGTCAGAATATCCCGGATCCACCAGGACATTACTCTCATCAATATATTTATTTTTGTTTTACAGATGGACCAGAGAAGGTCAGAATTGTACCGGAGCGTCCAGTTGTGTCCAATATTGTGTCAAACCTGACATTAACTTGCTTTGCTCTGTCAGTCCCCTGGGGTATGTATGCATGGTACAACGGGATCAATCTCCTGCAGACAGGGCAGGAACTCACCCTTGTGTCAGTGACCTCGGTTGACGTTGGCAGTTATACATGTCGGGTTACTAACGACGTAACCAAGCGGAGCAGTAACCTCACTGTCTATGTTTCCGCACAAGGTGAGTGAATGTGTCTCTCATTCGTCCATGTAAACCCGATGATCAAAGATCCAAACCATTTCCGTCTCACGCTCTCCACACTCCATACATTCTCTCGTACTTGTAAATGGCTGATCAGGTTAAAGTAATAATCGATTTAAAAGAAGACCCTGAGCGACACCACGAGCATTGAACAAAAAGTAGTGAATAAAAATGACGTCGCCATTCACAAGGCACCCACTAATTTAAATTCACAACTTCCGTGAGAACGGGTAAGTTATATTCCTGGTTTGAGAACACCGTGGGTAGAATCACAAGCACAGCTCGAAACCGACAGGGCAACATCGGGGGTGATCAACTGCAGAGCAGTGATGTATCAGGATTTCAGTGAGGTGTTGGACAAGGTTCCCAACGAGGAGATCATTCGGAAAGTCGGGATTCACGGGGCCGAGAGAAGCTTGGCTGCGTGGGTTGATCGGTTAAAGAAGGAACACGGTGATAACGGATGGCAGGCATTCTGCATGGGCGTCATGCAGTCAGAAAAAGTAGAAGAGCCGGGACTGTTTTTTTTTTTTATCTTAGTGACAAATTGCATGAACATTTCCAGTAGCTGAATTCGCGTTCATTCACTTTACCTTTCCTGTTCACCCCTCTCCGGAAGTAGGTGATTCCCAAATCTCCTTGCGTGGTGAGTTGAACACTATGTTGTCTTTACGGATTACAGACGAATGGCATCGACATGATGTCAGAACATTGGACCAAACCAATGTTCAATGTCGAGACAGCGTCCGGAACGATTCAGAGCGTGGATCAGTCATCATTTCTAAAAAAAAAATAAGATGCGTTTTCGCAATGTAAAACTGATGTTTGTTTTCTGTGTCAGCACCAAAACCAGATGAAAGTTGTACCCTCACCTCTGGCGGGATCGTGGGCATTGTACTTGGTTTACTTGGCGTGGGCCTGATCGGCGGAATCAGCGGATGGTTGATCGCGAGGAAAACGGGAGGGTAAACGCATTTCTCTCCGAATCTCATTTCTACCTTTAATTAGTGTTTGAGAATTTCGGCGGAAACGGCTTCTGCTCGGATTCAGGGGCATCTGTGGACCGAACCAGCATTCCGCGTTCACGGCGGAGTTGTTTGTCTGACATTTGAACGTCTCTCTGAAAGAGGTTTGCGTTCAGCAATATCTGTGTGGAAAGCTGTGTATGTCAAAAAGGCCCGGGCAATTTTCTCCACTTTACCCATGACGGTGACTGGAATCGGGCATCTGATAACCAGTGCCGTGAAAGGGAATACTAGAGAGAATCAAATGGAATTACAGGAGCCGTTCTCATTCGGTGTACCAGCGCAGGAAATTGACATCTTGCCCGATTCATGTATTGATCTTTGTTTCTGTCTGTTCAGGGTCAAAGATCCACCGCAATCCAAACTCGATACGAGCATCAATTCTGGAAGACCAAGTGAGTGAATTCCGTTTCAACTGTTCCATTGCTGTTCCCGTGGAAATTTAAACATTTGATTTAACTTTAGGAGCTCATAGTGCACGGAAGCTGGAGGTTTTCATCCGAGCGAATGGTCACGAATTATGCGAATTCTGCCGTTGAGTTTTCCACTTATTTAAGTCGAAATTTTCTGCTCAACATTACAATATCAGCGGAGAGATGGAATGGCAGTTTATCCAACTTAATTTAGCTTCATATTGATCAATATCGGCCCTCACTTCCTGGGTCCGGCGATGGGTGGGAAGGAAGCTCATGCTATTAATGGCGTTTTGTTCTGGGCCGGGTTGACGTCTGCTGTGTTCAACAAGGGCTCCCGATGCTCTGCGCCGTTGTGACGTATCCGTTTTGTTCCCACAGGTACCTTGGACACAGAGACCGTGAACGCATCGCAAAACTACGAAAACTTCCCAAGGAATGAACAGGTAGGATGGAGATGATCTCAGTCATTGTTTCGCAAAGAGGATATAAGATCGGAGGCGTCCATCGGGTCTTTCGGCAATTTATAAATTCCTGGATGATCGATCCCGGATCTCCTTTTCAGTTAATTGAGAAACAAGACGTCATATTCCGCAAAATAGATCCAGACCTGATGAGCTTATCCCACAGGTATTTTTGTTCACTTCCCTCTTCTTCTATTTCCACTCTGGCCTCTTATCTCTTGTCTTCACCTGCCCATCAACTCCCCCTGGTGACACTCCTTCTCCCCTTTCTCCTAAGGCACGCTCGCCTCAGCAAACCGATTACTGCCTCCCATATAAAACCGCACCTTAAATTCCTCCATATACCTCTCTAGTAGTCTCTTAAACTTCACTAGTGTATCTGCCTCCACCATTGACTCAGGCAGTGCATTCCACGCACCAACCACTCTCTGAGTGAAAGACCTTCCTCTAATATCCCCCTTGAACTTCCCTCCCCTTATCTTAAAGCCATGTCCTCTTGTACTGAGCAGTGGTGCCCTGGGGAAGAGGCGCTGGCTGTCCACTCTGTCTATTCCTCTGAATATCTTGTACATCTCTATCATGTCTCCTCTCATATTCCTTCTCTCCAATGAATATATTCCTAGCTCCCTTAATCTCTGATCATAATGCATACTCTCTAAAACAGGTAGATAAATCTCCTCTGTACCCTTTTCAATGCATCCAAATCTTTCCTATAGTGAGGTGACCAGAACTGGACACAGTACTGCAAGTGTGGCCTAACTAGAGTTTTATAGAGCTGCATCATTACACCGGGCCTCTTAAACTCTATCCCTCGACTTATGAAAGCTGACACCCCATAAGCTTTCTTAACTACCCCATCTACATGTGAGGCAACTTTCAGGGATTTGCGGACATGTATCCCCTGATCCCTCTGCTCCTCCACACTACCAAATATCCTGCCATTTACGTTGTACTCTGTTTTGGAGTTTGTCCTTCCAAAGTGTACCACCTCCAGGTTGAACACCATCTGCCACTTCTCAGCCCACTTCTGCATCCTATCAACGTCTCTCTTTAATCTTCGAAAATCCTCTACACTATTCACAACACCACCATCCTTTGTGTCATCTGCAAACTTGCCAACCCACCCTTCTACCCCCACATCCAGGTCGTTAATAAAACACACGAAAAGCCAAGGTACCAGAACCGATCTTTGTGGGACACCACTCGTCACAACCCTCCAATCTGAATGTACTCCCTCCACCACAACATCCCCAATCCGCCACGTACACGTTCTCATTCAGATTTATCTCTCAAGGCAAACGGTTCTGAAAGAGAGTTCCTCATCAGGTAACATGTATCATGCTGCCCGAATTGCTGAATGCATATGAATGCTGTCAGGGAAAAAAATATATCAGACCATAAAACCAAAAGACAAAGGAGCAGAAGTCAGCCATTCGGCCCATCGAGTCTGCTCCGCTATTTCATCATGAGCTGATCCAATCTCCCCTTTAGTCCCACTCCCCCGCCTTCTCACCATAACCTTTCAAGCCCTCGCTGTTCAGATACCTATCAATTTCTGCCTTAAATACACCAAATGACCCGCCCTCCACTGCCGCCCCTGGCAACAAACTCCACAGATTCACCGCCCTCTCGCTGAAAAAAAAATCGCATCTCTGTTCTGAATGGGCGCCCTGCAATCCTCCAGTCATGTCCTCTCGTCCTAGACTCCCCCACCATGGGAAACAACTTTGCCACATCCACTCTCTCCATGCCTTTCAACATTCGAAATGTTTCTGTGAGGTCCCCCCTCATTCTTCTAAACTCCAAGGAGTACAGTCCAAAAGCGGTCAAACGGTCCTCATATGTTAACTCTCTCATTCCCGGAATCATTCTAGTGAATCTTCTCTGAACCCTCTCCAATGTCGGCATATCCTTTCTTAAATAAGGAGCCCAAACCTGCCCACAGTACGCCAAGTGAGGTCTTACCAGTGCTTTATGGAGCCTTAACATCACATCCCTGCTCCTATACTCTATTCCTATAGAAATGAATGCCAACATTGCATTCACCTTCTTCACTACCGACTAAACTTTGAGGTTAACCTTAAGGGTAACCTGCACGAGGACTCCCAAGCCCCGTTGCGTCTCAGAACTTTGAATTCTCTCCCCATTTAAGTAATAGCCTGCCCGTTTATTTCTTCTACCAAAGTGCATGACCGTACACTTTCCAACATTGTATTTCATTTGCCATTTCTCTATCCATTCCCCCAATCTATCCAAGTCTCTCTGCAGATTCTCTGTTTCCTTAGCACTACCGGCCCCTCCATCTATCTTTGTATCATCAGCAAACTTAGCCACAAAGCCATAATCCAAATCGTTGATATACAACGAAAAAAGAAGCAGCCCCAACACGGACCCCTGTGGAACACCACTGGTAACCGGCAGCCAACCAGAATGGGATCCCTTTATTCCCACTCTCGGCTTCCTGCTAATCAACAACGTTCTATCCACGTATGTAACTTCCCCGTAATTCCATGGGCTCTTATCTTGTTCAACAGCCTCATGTGCGGCACCTTGTCAAAGGCCTTCTGATAATCCAAATACACAACATCCACTGCATCTCCCTTTTCTAGCCTACCTGTAATTTCCTCAAAAAATCTGCTCAGGCAGGAATTTCCTTTAAGGAAACCATGCTGAGTTCTGCCTATCTTGTCATGTGCCTCCAGGTACTCCGTAACCTCATCCTTGACAATCGACTCGAACAACTTCCCAACCACAGATGTCAAGCTAACAGGTCTATAATTTCCTTTTTGCTTCCTTGCCCCCTTCTTAAATAGCGGAGTGACATTTGCAATCTTCCAGTCAATATTCTGCGTGAATCAGGAACACGCAGTCCGTCGAACAGCGAACTCCCAGCAGCAGTGAATGTGAAAACCGATACCCTCGGGGTTTAAATGTGCAGAGTCAGAATACAATTGGTGCTCGCTTGGTTAAACGTCACGATAAAAATAAATCGCCTTTACTCTTTACAGGGCTCAAGTAACAATACACAAGATGGAAACTCCACTTACACGGTGAGGGAATTATTTGCGTCAATCCCTTTTAGATGTAATTGTTTCCTCTTCACACAGTAAGAAACAGACCCTGAAGTGAGACATTCGACAGCGAGAATGACGTCGAAGAGGCGGCAATGGGGGCGGCAGAAATGGCGGATGAACTCATGAAGTATCATGTGTTAGTCTGGACTGTGGAGCACAGCCTGGTCCCTCTGTCCCACGGTCTTTCCGAGCCGATTTGTTACATGTGTCCAAGTCCTTTTCGGTGTCCTTCCAATTCTCCTCTCTCACAGACTGCGTTTGTTATTAACTTTTGCTAATCACAGTGATTTACTTCCGTTTAACAGGGACTGGTTCTGGGCGATCGATCTGTTTACGGTGATCTGAAGAGGTAAGTCAGCAGAACATGAGGCTGTCGATGCAAAATGTGACTTGCAAAGGGAACATGTCCATTATTGCCAAGCCGATGAGTTGAGCAGAGCCCCGGCTGTGCGTGATTTCAAGTTGCCCAGTGATTAACAGATGAGAGACATGTAACACTGTGGGACTGGGGTCAGGCGGCGACGGGCAGCAAGTCATTGTTATTCAGAGGAATAATTGTCCTGGGCCTGTGGGTTGCGAAACAGATATATTGTCTGCAAATTCTCATTGACACGATCTCTGACACCGAATAAGGAACTATCGCCCGTATTTTGACTCACCAACTTTATTTCCTTCCGGTTGCTATGACAGCCAGCATGAATTGTTTATTTATTTCCTCAGATGACGTCACTGGTGAATAGAAGAGGACGGTTGGCCGGGAACTCACACATGAGAAGGACAATCATCGTTGAAGGAGCCACCGTGCAAAACATCTCTTACTTTTTATATACAACCGTTATCCATGTCTCCGTCATACCTCTCTCGACAGTCACCTCTACCCAGACTCCAACATCCCATGTTAGACACCCTCATCCTTCCACCAACCTTTGCCCTGTCAACGTTGCTGTGCGATATGATCTCAATAATCTTATTGCCCACATTATAGGCGGTTCCGTTTCTAAAGTCATGCTTCGTGAGGATCTGAAACACAGCAATGTGTGACCCTCAACCTTCAGACTCGCCTCGATTTTCTCTTGTCCGGGAGCCTGGAGCAGCGGCTGAAACGGTCACGTGACAATAATTCCAATGATTTCATCCGACCCGTCCGCGGCTTCGTATCAGCAAGTTATAAGAATTAGCTCACTGAATACTGAGCGATATGATGACATCCAGCCCTATTTGTTTTGGGATCATTCTCAAAAGTTCAAAGTTTCAAAGGTACTATCTAATGCCAGAAAATTGTGTACAATATACATCCTGAGATGCTTTTTCTTCGCAACCATCCACGAAAATAGAGGAGTGCCCCAAAGAATGAAGGAGAGTTGAATGTTAGAACCACAAAGTCCCCCCCAGATGCCCCCCTCCTGCCCGTAGGCGCCAGCGAGCAACAATCCCCTCTCCCCCTCCCCACCGGCAAAAACAAAACCATCGGCGCCGCCGCCGATCACTCAAGCGTGAGCAAAGCGACAGCAAAGACACAGACCTGCGGTTACCCCGAAGACTTGGCGTCTCACTCGGTATTCGACAGACCACAGGTTCTCTGAATAATAATGGAGGAAGAACTGTCCCCATTTTCCCACCTTGACGGGAATGGCCACCCCGATGCCCTTTTCTACAGCCAGCAGCTGCCTGCGACCACTTTCTCACCTTCGGCCGCGCACCGCGGTCACAGAGGCACAAATGCATTTTGACAGCGCGGGAGGTGCGGGTGTGGGGGTTACGAGCATGGGCTTGTAGAAGGGATTTTCCAGGCAATGGGAAATCCAGAGTGAGCGGTCGGGTTTGGAAAATAAACAATGTAGTAACGCAATCAAGGAGTCTTGGAAAGAATGGTAATGCTTTGTGCTGACAAATACAATGAGAATTACAAAATTCTGTCCCAGACCATGACCGTGAGTAGAACATTAATACTAGGATGACGTTTTTGAGGTGTCTGAGATATTTATATAATGCAACACTCGGTCGGTGATTGAATAAACACGCGGGTGGCTGGTGGGATTGCAGAAGGTGCATCCTTTGTTGTTGAACACGTGTCTCTTCAACGCTGTTATTCTCATGCAGTATGAGCGGCTGGTGCGTGGATGTGTCATGGGCGCTCAGGTAAAATGGCTCCGAGTTAGAAACACCATTCCTTTGCGTTTCCGTATATGCTATCTGACCAATTGGCTTTGTCCTGGATTGTATAATTTGTATCAGAAAACATTTTAAATCCTATTCAACTCAGATGGGGACCACAGCGCAGCTGGTCGCAGGTTAACTGGCCATTGTCAGATCATATTAAATAGGAACTTCAAATGACCATTTCCCCTGCTCCCTGACTAACCCATCACTCAAAAACCACGCGGCTGATTGGCCAGAAGCTTTGATGTCATTTTCCAACTTTACCCCTTAGTGTCCAAAGTTCATTCAAACTATCCGTCCTAAATATCGTCTGAATTTCAAACCCACTCTCTCTTCGTCAGAAATGAAAAGAACACTCCAGAGGGCATAGATAGGGTGGATAGTCAGTACCTGTTTGCCAGGGCACCAAAAGCAAACACCAGAGGGCATTTGTCCAAAACTAAGAGAGGGAAGTTTAGGGGAGACATCAGGGGTAAATTATTTACACAGAGAGTTGTGAGTGCCTGGAGTGACTTGCCAGGGATGCTGGTGGAGGGTAAAACATTAGGGGTATTTAAGAGCCTCTTGGACAGGAACATGGATGAAAAAAAATGTAGGGTTATGGGGTCGTATGGGTTTAATACTTTTTTGAGGATTATATGGGTCAGCACAACATGGAGGGCTGAAGGGCCTGTACTGTGCTGTAGTGTCCTGTGGTTCTATGGTTCTATTAACACAAACACTCACCAGATCCACTTCAGATTTCGGAGGGTCAGTATAAGGCGGCGGAGAGCGAGGACAGATCCGTCTGTGCTTACCGACCTACCTGTTATCTTTCAGTGTCGACACTAACTCTCCAATAAACTTGTTTGTTCTTGTTCTCACTCTCTCTGCTTCTCTATTTCTTCCTCCCTCTCCCTGTGCCCGATGTTTTTTTTTCTCCCGGAGGTCGGCCCCTCCCTCTCGGATGTGGGGGTGCGGGACGGGTTTGGTGAAAGGGGGCAGGAGGGAGTCGATCCGTAAACGGGACCTCTTCTCCCGCCGTCCCGTCCCGCGAAAGACCCGGCGTAGCGGCGTCCCCACCCGGCCATGGCTGGGACTGCGGCCGGCGTTCGGACGGGCGGAGGGGGTGACCTCAAAAAATCTTGAGGCGCAAATAGATTGGGGAGTCCTGCTGCAGGATTCCCTCAAGGTTCACTTGCCGCTTGAGGAAGGCAAATGCAACGATAGCGTCCATTTCATGTGGTCTAGGAATATAAAAAAGCAAGACTCATCTATGGACAGGCTGCAGAGTTGGGTAGAAAAATGGCAGACGGAGTTCAATCCGGATAAGTGTGAGGTGATGCATTTCGGAAGGACAAACCAGAAGACTGAGTACAGGATTAATGGTCAGTTACTTAAGAGTGTGGATGAACAAAGGGACCTTGGGGTACAAATCCATACATGCCTCAAGGTCGCTGTACAGGCTGATAGGGTAGATAAGAAGGCCTATGGGATGCTAGGCTTCATAAACAGGGGGATTGAGTTCAAGAGTAGAGAGGTCATGTTGCAACTCTACAAATCTCTAGTTAAGCCGCACTTAGAGTATTGTGTTCATTTCTGGTCACCTCATTATAGGAAGGATGTGGAAGCTATGGAGAGGCTGCAGTGGAGATTTACCAGGATGGATTGGAGAACAAGTCATATGAACCACGGTTAGCAGATCTGGGACATTTCTCTTTGGAGTGTAGAAGAATGAGAGGGGACTTGATCGAGGTCTACAATATTAGGGGAGACATCAGGGGTAAGTTTTTTACACAGAGGGTTGTGAGGGACTGGAATGACTTGCCAGGGATGCTGGTAGAGGCTAAAACATTAGGGGTTTTTAAGAGTCTCTTGGACAGGCACATGGATGAAAGACAAATGGAGGGTTATGGAGTGGTGTGGGTTTAGTACATTTTTTTGAGGGTTATTTGGGTCGGCACAACATGGAAAGCTGAAGGACTCTACTGTGCTGTAGTGTTCTATGGTTCTAAATAGATTGGTAACAGACGGTGTAAATAACTTATTCCTTCTTTGTGACTGACTCCCTATGCTGAGGGCCGTGAACCCTGTCTGCAGTGCAATCAGGAGCTGTACATCTGTGCTCTTGTCCAACCAAGTCCCCGCAAGTTCCCACGTGGTTCACTGTGGTGACGTCATTACTGGTAAATCCGAACTGCAGCTGACAAATACTCATCAGTTAATTGTTCCCAAAACACGTTTATACGAGTTGCAATTTCATTAATGACTTACTTTAAACCATAAGGGATATCGGGCGGACTGCTGAGGTTAACGCACTTACATTTCTGAAGTGCACACAGTTCGGCCAGTCGGCAGATAGAGCCTGTTCCCCTGCTTCAGGAGATCTCGGCCGATCAGACTGCAGCCTCAGACTTACAGTTGGTGGGCATCGGAAACGGACGGACACGACTGCACTCTGTGATAACTAACACCGTAACTGCCATATCTTTGGCAGCTTGCAGAAGTGAATTGGAGACGTGAACCAGAACTCGTTTACGTGGAGTTTCTCTGCTCCAATTTGAGAGACACCACACTAAAACAAAAACAATTCCGCTACAGCCACAGTTCTGAGATGCCCAATCTGTGTAATCTGCGCTGGCCTTCAGCAAAAGGCAGCTTTGCAAATAACAATATTTAGAAAGGATGGTGAAGGGTTAAAACGCTGTGCTTTGCAAACGAGCTCACGGAGGTAAATTGAGGAAGAAAACAATTGGCAGAGGAAGTTGGCGAATATTGTTTTGTACTTGTGGGAGAGCAGGTGTGGAGAGAAAACATTTATTTATAAGCACGACTCTTGGATGTGAACCAGAACGTGTTTACTCTGAGAGTTTCCATGTTCCAGTTTGAGAGAGACCACACTGAAAAAAATATCTCCCCACTGCTAAAGTTCTAAAGATTCCAAATCTATATAAACTCTGCTTGCCTTCAACAAAAGCCAGCTTTTCAATTGTGAATGTTTAGAAAATATTGTCAAGGGTTAAAATTCGGTTCTTTGCAAAAGGGCGCACAGAAGTAAAATGAGGAAGAAGGTAAATAGCTGAGGAGGTTGGCGTATATTGTTTTCTACTTGTGGGGAAGGCGGAACTTTGTGAGGGAACAGGTGCACAGGGAAAGCAGAGTCTAAAGGAAATTGACATCGGTTTATAAGCACGACTCTTGTATCTGAGCCTCTGCAACAGGAGGTTTCACAAGGTCTGACAATGGAGTGTGTGGATCCTTTTGTTGTCCTCCTCTCCAATTCCTTATTTTTTACCGAAGTTACTTCAGAGCGCCGTGAGGGAGACTTCGCTATTTCATGAAAGCGGAAGAGGAGAAATGGAGAAGTCAGGCGAGGGTAGTTTCATATCTGGATTTTGGAATCTGCAGCGGCGTGTTGCTGAGGGAAGAGTAACTAAGAGTACAGCGGGTCACGAACAAGATCTATTAATGGAAAGGTCAGGAGAGAGAGTGTTAAAATCCTGAACGTCTGGAGCAACAGGTTTGCCTTTGCGAGGGAAGGCAGCGGTGACGCAATACCCGCGGAGGGAGATGGACTGTCAACGGGTCGTGTCGAGACCCTGCAGCGATACTGAACACCCGGAGGGCAGTGAGCCACTTTACCAAGATCTGGTGGCTGATAAGCGGATCGAGGTGAGAGGCTTTGATGGGCAGTTGCGACGGTCAGAGAGTGGATATGATGTAAGAAAATGTATCAAAGAATCCTCCACTGTCATCTTCTGAATGATGAAGAGGGAGATATTTATATAAAGAGTAGAGCGTGGGGGGTGCGATGGGACCTGACCCGTGACAGAGGTGTCCAGTTAAGCGCGGCTGATTGGAAGATGGGAGTGACGTCAGAAGTGTAAGCGTGGAGATCGCGGCCGAGGTTGGGAGGTGATGGACAGAGGTAACAAGGGCTGGTACATAAGCAACCTGACAGTAAAACCAGGTAAAGCATGGGACCCCTGGAGGATGAAAAGGAGAGCAGATGCGCACTTTGAGCGAGAACACATTGTGGGCGTCTGTGTGTAATGCAAGATGGAGTCAGAGGAGGGAGGGTAATTAAGCTCAGTAACAGGGGGCGGGAGTGTTTGGTGTGTACAGGAGGTTCCAGGTGACTCAGAAACAGACTGCAGGTAGATCTCACCTGTTTTGTTTTGTGATTTGCAGCAAAGAAACAGGCTGAAACAAATCAATAAACCAGGAAATTAATTACTGCAATGAAATATATTCATTTTCATTTTTAAAATCTTTTTATTGATACATAATCTTCGACAGCTATAAAATGATTCAGAGCTTTAACAATTAATAAAGCTGAAGAAAAAAACTTATCAAAAAGGATAATATATGAAAATGAACAAATCTTATATAAAGAAAAGAAGGAAAAAAGAGAACCCGACTAATTAAAAGCGAAAGAAAAAAGAAAAAAAAGAAGAAAACGAAAACATTAGGAATCATCTCCCGGAGCAATACGACTTACAATCGTCCATATGCATAAAAAATAAATCATCAACCGCCAATTCATGTTTATTTTAAATAAAATTGGAAAGAAAGCATATAAAATAATTGAAATTTAATGATAATATTTGGCAAAAGAGCCCCATCCTCTCTCAAAATCAAATTGAGGATCAAAAGTTCTACTTCTGGTTTTTTTCCAAACTGAGACATAACATCACTTGAGAAAACCACTGAATTAATGTAAGGACAGAGGTGTCTTTTCATTTTAATAAAATAGCACTTCTTGCCAACAATATAATTGGCAAGAATATTGCCAATTCTGCAATAGAACCTCTTACTAAAGGATTCATATTCAAAATAGTATCCAGCAAATCATATTCGTGCAAATATGGAAACTTAGATAAGTATTATTGTAAAAAATGTCTAACCTGAAACTATTACAAAAAGTGTGTATGAAAGAGAGAATATTTACTAATTAACTCTTCAAAAGTCATTAATGGACCATCACAAAATAAATCTGCAAAAAAAAACAGACCCCTTATTTCTCTATAATAGAAAAATGGGATCAGTTATTGAAGGTTTAAAACCTAGGAACCCTGGAGAGTGAAAACAAGAGCCGATGCGCAATTTGAGCGAGTAGACAGTGTGTGTGTGTGTGTGTGTGTGTGTGTGTGTGTGTGTGTGTGTGTGTGTGTGTGTGTGTGTGTGTGTGTGTGTGTGTGTGTGTGTGTGTGTGCGTGCGTGTGTGTGTAGGTAGCTCCGAAGTAGTAGATGGCAGGTGGTGCTCACGTGTTTTTTTTTGAGAATTACAGAAAAGAAACACCCCTTCAGCATATGTGGTGAAATTTGTTATCTTAGCGGTAACAGTGCAATGCAATGCATTATAATATAGAGAATAAATAAATGAGGATAAATGATTACAGACAGAATATATATATATAATATTTAAATTAAAATTAATGCAAAAAGTGAGGTAATGTTCATGTGTGCAAGGTCCAATTAGTAATCGTATTGCCGAGGGGAAGAATCTGTTCCTGAAGCGTTGAGGGTGTGACTTCAGGCTTCTGTCCCACCTAACAGATGGCAGCAGTGAGAGGAGGGGATGCCTTGGGTGCCGGGTTGCCTTTCCGATGGATGCCCCCTTTCTGCGGCACCGCTCCTTGAAGATGTCTTGGAGACTGTGCAGGCTGGTGTCCATGATGATTTTACAGCTTCCTGTAGCTTCCTACGACCCTTCGCAGTTTGCAATCACCCCTCCACCACCCCCGATATGGCACTGCGGCCTGTCAGAATCCTCACCACGCTATATATCTGTGGAAGTTTTCGAATGTCTTGAAACTCCTTATAAAAATATCAATTTCATCAGCTTTGCCTCGAGCTTCCACCTGACCTCAACTTCACTTGCTCCATTTCTGTCACTTCTCTGCTCGGCTCCCCTCTGACATTCCCCGTTCCCTTTTCCTTCTCTCACTTTATCTCCTTCCCTGCCCATCGCCTCCATCCGGTTCTCCTTTCCCTTCCCTTTCTCCCATGGTCTTATTTCCTTTCCTATTATATTACCACTTCTCAGCACTTTATCTCTTCCAGATCTCCACTTCACCCTCTCGCTCCAACCTCCCCAGGTTTACCTACTTGTGCTAAAACCGCCATGATACTTGTCTTCAGAGATGCTGGAGTGTCAAGCCAAAATACCCGTGTTCTCCACATTGCCGAAAAAATCCTCCCGAATACCAGCATGAACGAAACAAAATGCCGCTTAATCACTATTTGTGCAAAGTAGCTTTTGTTCAGTGTATCACCGAGAACAGCGGCTGTTGTTACAAAATGTCCTCTTGAGGATCAGCACTAACAAACAACAACTAACAAGCGAAAGACATGTCTCCCGTTTGCAGGACACATGTAAAGACGTGGTAATTCAGAGGGGTCCCTCATTTATAAGCCAAATAGAATTCCCTACATATGAGAAGGGTATTGCTGTATTCGGCAGCTCAGCTCAGGAATTTCAGCGGCCGGGCATGACAAACGAAGAAACACAACTGCACGCGGCGATAAATGACACCGGCGGCAATACAGTGACGCCAGGACTTTCACTGGCAGAGTTGAAAGAGCATCAGCGCAGAAAACAGGCAGGACGGTGTCACCACAAGGGGGCAGTGTGGAAGATACGGACACGAGATCAATATGGGAGCAACGGTCACACGCCTCCCCGAGCCGCTCCACCTTGCGCCTCGTCTCCTTCAATCTCCAGGATCTGTTCTGTCTCCTTAGCATCGCCTCATCTGATTTTAAAATTCTGGTCCTGCGCCTGGAAGTGAACAGAATTCGGCGGAGAAGCGAAGTCGACTGGAGAAGAAAGGGGCACAGTGGATAGCAGCCCGGATTGAAACGACGGGGAGCAGTGTAACTGTTCTGTAGTATCTTCGAGGCCAATATACTTTCAATAGAAAGCAGAGCACAGGGCCGAACGGCAAGAATGCTGTTTTGAAGGGAAGAGGGGAATTTCATAAGAACATCGGAAATCGAAGCAGCAGTTGGACATTCAAAGCCTCAAGCCTGATCTGTCAACAAACTCAAGGCAGATCGATATCGTCCAATTCCTTTGATGACGAGTAATCTTTGATTTCAGTCAGGGACGGGCACTCCACAACCCTCTAGTCCGGCCCCCGTGAAGCAGCAGGGTCACCAGCACGGGGCCCTGCAGGCAATTACAGAGAGTGCGGGAGGAAACAGGTGAACGGGCTGAAAATAATCTTCATTCAGAATAAGAATGTTTTGCAGGGTAAACCGTGCAATGCCTCCTCCATCTTCCATGAAGGGAGTGGGTGGCGGTGAAGACTACCGTCTCTCCACAGAGTCCAAAATTTAACTTGGGGGCAAAAGTGATGTTTAATCGCCTTTTTCCTTTGAATTGGCAGGCGTTGTGGGCTCTCGAGTTGACATCCTGTCCCTGGATGATTAACCACATCATTCGCTGGACCGTTCACACTCTGTGCATCAGATACCAATCTTGCTCTCCCTCCAACCACCCACCTCCCCCACCACAGCCGATCTTCTTCTTCTTCCTCTGTCCTGATTACCCCTAATTTTGGCAGTCGGATCTTTACACAGATAGGAAGGGGGTGAATATGTTGGTTGGGGTCTCAGAGAGGGTCAGGAATCTCAGAGACGGAGACAGTACCCATCCAAGCGGGTGCACGGAACGCACTGCCAGCGACGGCGATGGAGTCAGATACACTAGGATATTTTAAGACACTCTTTGGTAGGTTCACGGATCACAGAAAATTAGAGGGCGATGTAGTAGGGAAATTATTGGCAGTTTCTAGAGTAGGTCACCTGGTCGGCTCAGTATTGTGGGCCGAAAGGCCTGTGGTGCGCTGGAGATTTCTCTGTCTATGTCCTCTGTTTTGTGTTGTTTCCTCAGCTTACAACGCTCTCCAGTTGTTTTATTTCCATACTGACCGACAAGAATATATTGACTGTTCACAGTTGTGAAACAGAGGCCAGACCGGACAGACGCAGACTGATGACGAGATGTGGGGGGTAGAGTTTGAAAATCGTTTGCAACCGGAGCGTTCTGGAGCATTAGAGAGGGCGCCGAGGAAGTTCACCAGGATGCTGCCTCGATCAGAGGAACGTGTGCGTTGAAGAGAGTTCGGTTAATCCTGTGTATTCCTCTCCGGGGTGTTGGAAGCCGCCCGGATATCGCTCACGGGTTCCCAGCCGAGGGTCCATGGGCGCCTCGGTTAATGACAGAGATCTATGCAGTAAAACAGAAACTCAGGAATCGCTGGCAAAGTCACGATTGGGGAAGTTGCTCGCAAAGTGCTGTCAGGCAGACAGTTGCCGGCTTCGGACCCCACCAGTGTGAAGGCACGGGAGACGGTTTTCCGAGGGGGGCTTCTCCTTCTCTTTTCTGCCCTTCGGCCTCAGAGCAGGAGATGATGGGTGGGGAGTGAGAGTTCAGGAGGGGCTGGTGGAATAACCCTGGTGAGTAAAGATGATGCAGTTCTGTAAACGTTGCACACATCGGCCACTAGGTGTCGCTGGTGGAGGAAGGGAACAACAGCAGAGTCGAACTCGACACTGTCTGCGAACAACAGGTAAGAGAGAAAAGGGAAACTGTGGTAATGACTTCCTCATAGTTCCTCAGCAGTTCAAATAAACAGTAAACAATACAAACAGAACCCACTTTCTGATGTTTCTCTCCCTCTCCTCCACAGGCCAGTTCATGGTGAACAAAATACAGGCTGATTTAAACATCGAAGTAAATAAGAGTTTATTTTTCCATCAGGACCTGAGGCTGTACTAATTATAGGATTCACTCCACATCCAAGCCTTCTCAACACACTCAAGTGCTGAATCAGTTCCAGGAGACTGTAATGATACTAAACCACAGGACACACAACCCATCCCCCACAGTGCCCTCTAACCCGCTCTTCACACACACACACACACACACACACACACACACACACACACACACACACACACACACATATCTCGGGAGGTACTCGGGAGCTGTCGGGCATCGGCCCCACCCATGGGTGCACTGTGACCGATGTTGCAGAAGCGACAAACTCCAACATGAAGGATTGGATACCGTCAGGGACCCGGGTGGGTTGTAACAATTGGTGATGCGGGTTCCGACTCCTCCGCTATCGTTGTAAATCATCGAACACACTTCTTAAAATAATCTGAGAGCTGTTTTCACACGCCCAGCAGTTACACACATACACACAATGCTCGAGGGACTCAACAAGTCTTGCAGAATACATGGAAGGACAGTGTTGCAGTCCAAAGCCCTTCACCAAGACTAGAAAAGAAATGACAAGAAACCAGCACAGGAATGTTGGGGGAGGGAAAGCGGGTCAAACTGAAACGCCAGTGATCGCGTCTTCAGCTGTAGCTAGACTCTTGTTCAAATCCAGCTGACGTGCAGTTTACAAATCTAGTTTCCCCTCCGCGGATCAACAGGGTCCCAATACTGGCCCCAGCAGCCAGAAGAGCGTCAGAGACATTGCAGATGTTCCGGAAAGCGGCTGGGGAAAGGTAATGACCAATTTGGGTGTGTTAAAGTACACGTGGAACACTGCCTACCGTCTGGGTGGGAGAACCAGCTGATGGTTTGGGTCCTGGTACCTTCATTCGGGATCTCGGACCCGAAACGGAGACAGCCTCTCTCTCCACAGCTGCTGCCTGAACCCCGTGTCCTTACAGTAATCTGTGCCCATTTGAGGAAAAAATGACACTGGGACACAAAGCCCTGACAGGAGATCAGAGACCAAAGTGTTCAGCAGTGGCGCAGTTGCGGACTCCCGTGTTCAATCTCGCTCTCCGCCCTCTCTATCTCTCTCTGGGCGTTTATAAAGGGTTAATAGGGTTGCTGTGGGCCTGATTTCTGCAGCAGCAACCGGCTCCATCCTTTGTTGTAAATAAAGCCGGTTCTGAGCAAACTGGCATTGTGTAACCAACACTTCCCGAGTTCAATTCAACGAACACTCAATTGTACCAAAAACAATGGAAAAACATTTCACGACAGTCAACCTTTGACGTGCTTCATCCTGTTTTGTCAGATCAGAGACTTGTTTTGTACCTGCAGTGTCCAGAACATCTGATGTCGGATGCACACATGGAGACAACAACGCAAGCGCTGGCGATGTTGGAAGTATCAAAAAGAAAAAGGAAATCCCGGAATACACTCAGGCTGTCGAGCAGCCTCCGTGGATAAGGAGCGGTTAAGATTTCAAGTCGAAGATGCTCTGTCAGAACTGCTGCACGAGTCCCATCGGCCCCATTTCCCTCTCTCTCCGGTGAAGGTTCATTTAATACTTCATTGTTTCCCCACCTCCCAGTCCTGCATTGCAATGTCGACTTCTGTTTTCCCTTCACAGATGCTTCCTGACCTGCTCACTGTCTCCATCAGATTCTATTTCTGCCCCTTAATGTTATGTGACTTATACCCCGGGTAACTGGCTCCAAGATTAATTCCTTCAATATGCACAGCGGCTGTATTTTATTCACAAAGGGGTTGTTTCCTTAACTTCGTGAAATCAGGTTTGAACTGCTCGGGGATCTTTATTCTGAGAAACGCATCTACTTCTCAAAATGTCAGGTGTTTCAGTCGACAATATGTCGTAACGTCGACTGAAGCCGCTACTGTGAAGAACGGCTTTGAGCGATCCTGCTCACAGGCCTGGGCACAGTATGTCCCTCGGGTACCGAAGCAGATAAGCCGACATGGCCCTCCGTAATTTGAACCGAATAGTTCCACCTGCTCTTTAGTTCTCCATGCTTTGGGAAACATGAAATACTCTTCGCCATAGGGTTAAATGAAGATATTAAATTTCCGGAAAATTGACTTCTAAATAAATCACTCCAGACCTTCCATGATATCTACAACTCTGCTGCATATTCACAATATCTTTTTTTTTATACCTCTCGTGACAAAAGTTTACAGAAGAGCACAGCGTGAAAATTACAAAATAAAATTACTTGGATGTTTATGTTTAAATGATCATTACAGAAAGGCTGCTGTGTTTCCAAGTATAATTTCCACTTGTTTAGCAACGTTGATAAATGACTCGATGGTGTTGCCCTGTTCTGTCTGCTGGTCATTTGCTCCCTTGCGCCATCTATAGTCAGTATTGGGAACTGACTGGGCAGAACAAGTTCATTTCAGACTTGTGACAGTATTTTGAAAACAGAACCCTGCAGCTGAATCCTGATGTTGTCTGGCCCATCTGCAACAGAAATAGAGATTGTATGCTGTTTCTGTGATCGGTAATATTGAATGCAAACTAATGTAATGAGCAACCTGCGTACCTACAATTAACTTGCAGGTAGATCTCTGCACTGTTGAGGTTGCAATGAATATTGACAGTACGTCTATAATTTCCTGTGGTATTTCTGTTAAGACGAGTTATGTTCAGACTAGGTTTTTTCTCTGAAAACAGAGATATTGATGTTAGATGTCTTCTAATGATGTTTTATCTGAATTGCGCCCTTAACGTCACAGGGGAATACAACTTTATCATTGTTTTTTTATCTGAGAGTGTAATAGTTGATGTTTACATTGACACGAGACACGGGCTCTGCCAATAGAACTGAAAGAGGAATGGAATCACTCCTTTCTACTGCAGTCCAATCACACCAGCTGGGCTCGGTGGACCCAATTTGTATCCTGTCCAACATATTAGCCTGAATGGCAAACGAATTGGAGTTTATAAAAAGGAGTTCCCGGATATAATTCTACGGAATCATGGAGAGGATACGTTTCATTTTGTCTGCCACTTTTTTTTTCCACTGCCTACTTAATTTAGTTTGCATAAGATTGTTTCGTTCATTTTGTGCAGCGGCTGAATTTCATTCACAAAGGGATCGATTCCTTAACGTCGTGAAGTCACGTCGGCGCTGCACGAAGGTCTGAACTCTGAGAAAGAGATCTGCTTCTGAAAACTTCAAGAGCTTCATTTCACAGTCAGCGGCGATTCCAAATGAAGCTGCCGGTGTGAAGAGAAGCGATGGGAAATCCTGCTTACAAACATGGGCACAGAATGTCCCTCTGTGACAGAGGCACGGTTCTCCATTATTTTAAATGAAGAGTTAATGAAGAGTTTTGGCAAGCATGGGACGTTATTCGCTGTAGACTTAAATGAAGATCTGTGGAAATTTGACATAAATAAATCCCGGAACTTGACTTACAATTAAAAAGCCCTGAAGGACCTCTAGTATATCTGTTACTCTGCTCCACCTTCCCTATCCCTGATAAACAGTTTTTTCTTTAATATGACGAATAAAGTAGATAGAATAGAGCTGCAAAATAAAATTGCTCAGAAGTTGAAGCGGTGGTTGGAAGTTGAATATTGACGGAAACTTTCACTTGCCCTGTACTGTAATCTTTACAGAAAAGCCGCTGTGTTTCATGGTTACTTTGATCTCAATCTGCCAAGTATAATTTCTACGGTCAACGTTGTTTACCGACTCGGTGGGGTTGTCCTGGCCTGTCTGCACATAGGTTATCCCATTGCGCCATCTATTGTCAGCAGTGGGAACTGACTGGGCAGAACAAGATAATTTCAGGCTTGTAACGATATCTGTAACAGGTGGACCCTGACGCTGAATCATGAAGTTGTCTGGTCCATCATCAAAGGGAATCGATATGGTATGCTGTTTCTGTAATCAGTAATACTGAAGGCAATTTGATGTAATGAGCCATCTGCAAACTTACAGTTAACATGCAGGTAGATCTCAGCTCTGTCACTACTGAACTCATTGTTTATCGTACATTTATATTTTCCTATGTCATTTCTGTGAACACGGGTTATGTTCAGATTAGAATTTTCTGAATACTGAGACCTCCTTTCATTATCCTGAACGGGTTTGTTATCATTTGTCCATGTTCATCTTTGAAGAATTCTCTTGTTCGTCACAAGTGACTTCAACTTTTTTTCGATGACCGAAGGCTCTGCTCCTGCACTGTCCTGCTCTATGTGTGATATTAAATTGTTTTCACCCGAGGGAGAGTCACGAGCAAAGTGACGAAATCATCAGATAAATGTTCGGCCTTTGAGAAACCAGCGGTCCATGCGCCAGTAATCAGCAGAGGATCAGAGGTGAGAGGATCAGTAACTTTAAATTTCTGGGTACGACTCTTTCCGAGAACCAGTCCTGGAGCCCCCGTATAAATATCATTGCGAGGAAAGCACGCCAACACTTTCAAACCCGCAGGAGCCTGCCGAGTTTCGGCATCTCATCAAGTACCTCGGCAAACCGCTGCAGATATGTCGAGTGAAGTGTAATGACGGCCTGCAGTAAGATATCGTCTGGGAAGAAGAGGCACAACTGCACACTGTGATAACTGACGCCGGTGACAATACAGTGACGGCCGTTCTTCCATTGGCAAAGTTGAAAGAGCAACAGCACAGAAAGCAGGCGGCACAGTGTCACCACAAGGGGGCAGTGTCGGAATGCGGAGACGAGGTCAGAATGGGAGCAATGGTCACACGGTCCCTGAGCCGCTCAAACCTTGCAGTCTGATCTCGCACCTCGTCTCCTTCTCTCTCCAGTGTACGGATCAGTCGAGGCATTACAGGATATGCCGAGGAGACAGGTGCATGGGGTTGAGTGAGAACTGGGATCAGCCATGATAGAACGGCGGAGCAGACTCGATGGGGCTGAGTGGCCTAATTCTGCTCCTATGTCTGATAGTCTTATACTGTGAGTGTCTGACACAGTGAAGATTGACACAAGATACTTATTACATTCGGCCGCGATTTCTCTGCTCTATTACTAACTCGTCAGCATCATCTTCCAGTGGTACAATATCAACTCTTGCCCCTCTATACTCTTTATATATCTGAACAACTTTTGATACCTGATATTTTTGGCTCACTTACCTTAATTTTTCATCATGTCTCTCCTGTGTGTGTGTGTGTGTGTGTTTTTTTTTTGTTGTCTCCTGTTGGTTATGTAAAAGATTTCCAATCCTCTCACTTCCCACTGTTTTCTTGCTATATTACGTGACCCCGCTTTTGCTTTTATCAAAAACAGGAGAATCTGTGGATGCTGGAAATCCAAGCAACACATACACAAAATGCTGGAGTAAGCTAGGAGGCCAGGCAGCATATATGGGAAATAGTAAACAGTCGACGTTTCGGGCCGAGACCCTTCATCAGGACTGGGAACAAAGAAGATGAGACGTCAGAGGAAGAAGTGTGGGGGTTGGAGGGATGGAAGACGTGGTAGGTGATGGGTGAAACTGGGAGAGGGGGAGCAGTGAAGGAAAAATCTTCTTTGGATTTTATTTCCTTAACGATTCTCGAAGGATCATTGCCAATGCCTCCACATCACTTCAGCCACCTCTTTCAGATCTCTGGGGTGTACACCATCTGGTCCAGGTGACCTATTTACCTTCAGACCATCTCTCTTTCCCAAAGAACCTTCTCCCGTGTAACGTAACTTTACACATTCTGACCACTGACATCTGGGACTTCCATATTCCTGCCAGTGTCTTCGAGAGATAAGAGTGATGTACAAGACTTATTCAGTTCATCTGCCATCACCTTGCACCACCACCCCACTACTACCTGTCCAGCATCATTTTTCAGTGGTCCGATATCCACTTCAGCCTCTCTTTTACAATATATGTACCTGAAGAAAAATTTGGTATCCTCTTTAATATTGCGGGCTAGCACATCTATGTATTCCATCTTTTCCTTCTTAATTATTTTAGTTGCATTCTGTTTGTTTTTAGAAGCTTCCCAATTCTCTAACTTCCAAATAACTTTTGCTCTGTGCCCTCTCCTTGGTTTTTACGTTGTCTTTGGTTTCTCTTATCAGCCACGGTTTTGTCACCTTACCTTTAGAATACTATTTGCTCTTTGTGATGTGTATATACCCTGTGCCTTCCGAATTGCTCCCAGAAATTCCAGCCATTGCTGTTCTGTTTTCATCCCTGCCCGTGTTCTTTTCAAATCAATTTTGTCCAATTCTTCTCTCTTGCTCTCAAATTCTCAAATTACACATCTGACTTTAATGTCAGGGTAACATTAATGTCACCTTCTCTAATGTCAGGGTGAATTTGATCATATTAAGAGCACTTTGCCCGAAGGGTTCCTTGAACTCGTGACCTAATTAATTCATTAATCATTCACCAAAATCTTGCTTTAAAATACAAACTCATAAATGCCCTCCATTACTTCATAAAGGCACCATAAATTCAAGCCTGATCCAGTTTTAGAGTCAAAATATTACAATTTATATGATAAACTCCAAGTAAATGGCAGGATACTTGGTAGTGTGGAGGAGCAGAGGGATCTGGGGGTACATGTCCACAGATCCCTGAAAGTTGCCTCATAGGGTAGTTGAGAAAGCTTATGGGGTGTTAGCTTTCATAAGTCGAGGGATAGAGTTTAAGAGACGCAATGTAATGATGCAGCTCTATAAAACTCTAGTTAGGCCACACTTGGAGTACTGTGTCCAGTTCTGGTCGCCTCAGTATAGGAAGGATGTGGAAGCATTGGAAAGGGTACAGAGGAGATTTACCAGGATGCTGCCTGGTTTAGAGAGTATGGATTATGATCAGAGATTAAGGGAGCTAGGGCTTTACTCTTTGGAGAGAAGGAGGATGAGAGGAGACATGGTAGGATGTACAAGATATTAAGAGGAATAGACAGAGTGGACAGCCAGCGCCTCTTCCCCAGGGCACCACAGCTCAGTACAAGAAGACATGGCTTTAAGGTAAGGGGAGGGAAGTTCAAGGGGGATATTAGAGGAGGGTTTTTCACTCAGAGAGTGGTTGGTGCGTGGAATGCACTGCCCGAGTCAGTGGTGGAGGCAGATACACTAGTGAAATTTAAGAGACTACTAGACAGGTATATGGAGGAATTTAAGGTGGGAGGCTATATGGGAGGCAGGGTTTGAGGGTCAGCACAACATTGTGGGCCGAAGGGCCTGTAATGTGCTGTACTATTCTATATGTTTTATAATCAATACATTATTTCAGATAGGACAATCCATAATAACCATTCAGATATAATATTACAGGATAAACAAGCAGGAACAACTCCCCCAATAGATAAAACCATTCCAAACACACATACGTTCCTCAACCAGTGGAGCACCTCACCACAGGCATTGTTTGTGTCATCAGTCAGACAACCGAAATATTTTCTCTGTCAATCAGCTTCCAAATGTTGCTACTCTGTCATTCGTTGCCACGCCCCGCTGCTGATTCCCTTCTCCTCATCGTACGTTCTTACCCCGACCATCGTCCAGAGCCCCAAACTCTGCCCTGTGCAGACCCGCCTCTGGTTTCTGACCCTGCTCCGCTGGACATCCAACGGATGGTTTCCCATTCTGCTTTCAGTCTTTAGAGGACAGTGGTATTTTCAACAACCCTTCAGAAGCAGGTAAAATGACCCATAATCTGGAAATGAGCCGTGAATAAGGAGGGTAACTCCCAAATTCATTCTTCCTCAGCCCAGAGATTTCAGAACATCTCAGACAGAACTGCAGTCAGCTCAATTTCTTCAGTCTGCAGAGAATTCAGGGAAACCTCTTCATCCACAGGATGGTGACGGTTTAGAACCCATCACCACAGGGAGAGCGAGAGGGGAACAACAGGGGAGGATTTAAAAGGACTGTCCTGGAACAGAATCACTGGCAGGGGCCAGCCGGCCTGAGTTGACCCTCTACTGTGTACTAGGTGTGTTAAAGATTCACTAAGTACCGGAGACAGAGTTTAAAATAGAACTGATTTACTTGTCTCAGATCCAGAATATTAAACTCCAGTCCCATTAAAGGTGAATGTGCAGCAGAAGAAACTCCTCCCATGCCCAGTGACCAGGGTGCAGACCTGGGTGTGGTGAGCAGCAGCAATAATTGCAGAGTTCAGCACCGACAGTCACTCTCGAAATTGCATTCAGCAACGGTGATGGACAAATATCCAGCATGCAACTCATTGAAACTTTCTCCCCAGTGTGAACAGTGTGTCACAAGTATAACAATGTTTAGGTTACGACTAGAGAAAACAGGGATTTGGAGTGCGGGTGTATCCAATGAGAGAAATGTTCCTTCTTCTGAGTCTGGAAGAGAGATTTTCATGGTTTTTTGCTGGGGAGAGATGAGAAGACGCGAATGGAGAGAGTGGGCTCATTTTCTTTTTTTCTGTTGTCTTTACTAACCCTATAGTCAAAGTAAGAATTATAAATCTCAATTGTTTAATCACATGTTGTGTACTGTTTGTAATTTCAGGGTACTGATTTGTAACAGGGGACACATCACACAGCATCCACCCAAAAGAGATTTCTTAAGTTTGGCCGGGCTGGGGGGGGGGGGGGGCAAATTAAGCTATATTAAGCTGCTAGCTGAAGCGAGAGTTACACACGCTTAGATTACTTAGTGAATCACTTCCCACATTCACTGCAGGTGAACGGCCACTCCCCAGTGTGAACTCGCTGATTTGGCTGAGAGAAACTTTTCCCAAAGACTGACCAGTTGATCGGCCTCTACTCGGTGTGAACTCGCTGGTGTCTCTGTAGTTGAGATGACCGAGTGAATCCCTTCCCACAGTCTGAGCAGGTGAACGGCCACTCCCCAGTGTGAACTGACTTGTGTACCAGTTGTTCGTGTGACAGAATGAATCCCTTCCCACAGTCTGAGCACGTGAATGGCCTCTCACCAGTGTGAACTGACTGGTGTATCAGTAGATCAGATGACCGAGCGAATCCCCTTCCACATTCACAGCAGGTGAACGGCCTCTCCCTAGTGTGAACTCGCTGGTGTGCCAGCAGATCACATGACCGAATGAATCCCTTCCCACAGTCTGAGCAAATGAATGGCCATACTCCAGTGTGAACTGACTGATGTGCCAATAGGGAGGATGATCGAGTGAATCCTTTCGCACACACTGAGCAGGTGAACGGCCACTCCCCAGTGTGAACTGACTGGTGTGCCAATAGGGAGGATGACTGAGTGAATCCCTTCCCACAGTCTGAGCAGGTGTATGGCCTCTCTCCAGTGTGAACTCGCTGATGTTCCTTCAGTTTAGATGACTGAATGAATCCCTTCCCACAGTCGGAGCAGGTGAACGGCCGCTCTCCAGTGTGAACTCGCTGGTGTGCCATTCGGTCAGATATGGCCTAGTGAATCCTTCCCGACAATTTCAGCAGATGACCAGCCTCTGCCCAATGTGAACTAACTGGTGTGCCCACAGCTGGAAAGATCGTCTGAATCCCTTCTCACACACAGAACAAGTGAATAGCCTTGTCCCAGTGTGAACTTGCTGACGTACCTTTAGTTGAGATTAACGAGTGATTCCATTCCCAGTCTGAACAGGTGAATGTTACCTGTGTAAAATAACGGGCGTGCCAGTCGGTCAGATGATAGAGTGAATCCCTTCCCACAGTCTGAGCAGGAAGGATGATTGAGGGAATCCCTTGCTCCACTTCTTAAATATCTGGACAGAGACAGCAAAACTGGTGTGTTTTGTTTGAATTCCCATAGCCAATTTCCTTGTCATTTTTAACCTGTAAAAAGATTTACAAAATCCATCAATGGGTGTAGGACAACATTTCAGATGAGATCACATTAGTTACCAAGGTGTGATCTGGCATCACACTGTTACAGTGAGGTTCAACCCAAGTTGCAGAAAGAAACCATCTTGTAACTGGGCACATGGTTGGTGTCTGGAATGACCATCAAATTCTCTGATACTCTTCCAGTCTCTATAAGAATGGAGCATTTCTGGCATCTCCAATCTGTGAATTGGCTCAGTTTGACTCTCTCCATTGGGGTTATTCCCTGTTCCCACTGAGCTGCATGGGAGCCTGGCCCCACAGGAACTGAAACACTCTCACACAAATACCCTTTGTTGACGTGCAGCTGGGATTTTCTTTTATGTACTGTTAACTTAAAGTGCCACAGTTTTAATGCCATGTAGATATTTCCTACCCAGATGTATGGTTGGTCTGCACAGCTGTTAAAATGAATTAGAGTGAATATTAGTATTGTTTAAGATTCTTGTCACAGTCATAGAAAGATTCAGACACATTGGCCCATCTAGTTGGTGCCAAGCTATTTACGCTTTCCACTCCCATACCCCTACCATCCAGGTACCTATACCGACCTCTAACATGTTGCAATCGTGCAACCACAACATGGCCTCTGGTTGTGGTCCCACCCCATCTCAGTGGAAAAACCCAGCTTGCATTTACCCCATCTATGTCCCTCAAAACTGTGGTATACCTCCATCAGATCTCCCCTCACGCTTCTACTTTCCAAGGAATAAAGTCCAGTCCAGTTCAATGTTTCCTTATAACCCAAGTCCTCCAGACCTGACAACATCCTTGTGAATTTTCTCTGAACTCTTTCAACCTCTTTTACATCTTTCCTGTAGGTTGGTGACCAAAACTGCACACAATACTCCAAATTAGGCTTCACCAATGTCGTGTACAACGTCAACATAACATCCGTCTATTGTTGACAGTACTTGCGTTTATGAAGGCCAATGGGCCAAAATCTTTCTCTCTGTACCTTTTGAACTGTGACACCACTTTCAGTGAAATAGAGACCTGTATTCCCCGATCCTTTCCTCTACAAGACTCCTCAGTGCCCGACCAGTCACTGTGTAAGAGCTACCCTGGTAGGTCCTACCAAGGTGCAACACCTCACACTTGTCTGCATTAAATTCCATTTTCCATTTCTCAAGCCATCTTTCCAGCTGGTCCAGTTCGCACTGCAAGCCATGATAGCCTGCTCACAGTCCGCTAAACTCCCAGACTTGGTGTGATCCACGTATTTGCTGATTCAGCTAACCACAGTATCATCCAGATTACTGATATAGATGACAAACAACAACAGATCCCACACTGATCCCTATGGCACACCACTAGTCACAGGCCTCCGGTCAGATAGGCGACCATCTGCAACCACACTCTGGCTTCTCCCAAAGACAGTGTCTCATCCAATTTACTATCTCATCTTGAAGGCTGAGTGACTGAACCTTCTTGACCAACCTCCAATGTGAGACTTTGCCAAGTGTCTTGCTAAAGTCCATGTAGACAACATCAGCAGCCTTGCTTTCATCCACTTCCCTGACAACTTCCTCGAGAGACTCTATAAGATTGGTTAGACATGACCTACCATGCACAAAGCTATGCTATCTATCCTTAATCAGTCCACATCTATCCAAAAGCTTGTATATCCAGTTCCTGCACTTACGTTCCATTAACGTTCCCACCACTGATGACAAGCTCACCAATGTACAATTTTTTAATTTAAGTTTAGAGGCTTTCTTGAACAGCAGAACAACATTGGCTGTCCTCCAATCCTCCAGTCCCTCACCTGTCACTAAGGATGATTTAAATATCTGTGCTTGGGCTCTGACAATTTCTGCAATTCCAGAGTCCCAGGGAACAACTTGTCAGGCCCTGGGGATTGATCCACGCCAATTTGCCTTAAGACAGCAAACACCTCCACCTCTGTAATCTGTACAGGGTCCATGAAGTTGATGCTGCTTTGCCTCACTTCTGCAGACTCTGCGTCCATCTCCTGAGGAAATACGGATGTAAAACTACTATTTAAAACCTCCCCCATCTACTTTGTCTCCCGTATAGATTACCATTCTGATCACCCAGAGTGGGCATGTTTCTGCAGTTGCTGGAAAAAGAGGAATGCAAACACACACAATGCTGGAGGAACTGTGCAGTTCAGGCGGCAACTAAGCAGAGGAGTACACAGTCCAGGCATGCTGAAGGGGCTCGGCTAAAATGCTGTCTATTTATTCCTCTCCACATTTGCTGCCTGATCTGCTGATTACAGGCAATATTTTGTAGAAATTAACCAATTTGTTTTTTCAATTAACCAGTTTCCAAACGTTTCTCATCTTTTATTCATAGCCAGATCCTGCTGGTCTGATTCCTCTTCCCTCCTCCTGCTCAAAACCTCCAGACCCCATCTTTTTCTGGAGCCCCAAAGCCCCGACTGCTGCTGGCAACTCTTTGGATTCTGACTCTGCTCCATCGAAGATTCATTCGCTAGTCTGCTGTCAGACTTGAGAGATGCATTGCAAAAACACAGCTGTCTGAGGCCTAGTCCTTTGAAATGAGTGAAAATAGTTTAAGGTGCTTGAAATGGTAGAGGCAGATACAATAGGGTCTGTTAAGAGAATCTTAAGAGAATTCATGGAACTTAGAAAATTAGAGGGCTCTGCGGTAGGGTAATTCTAGGCAGCTTCTAGAGTAGGGTACATGGTCGGCACAACATTGTGGGCCGAAGGGCCTGTAATTTGCTGCAGATTTCTATGATTCTATGAAATTCAAGGGAATTCTGTTCTCCCACAGAGTAGTGACTATTTGCAACAGGGAGTGTGAGAGATAAACGGCGGAGATACACTTTAAAATACTGATATGGAACAGAAACATGGGCTGGGACCAGATGGATTGAGTGGCCTCTCGAGTGTACATTGTGAGCGTAGTAGAGAGTGAGCGCAATATTAAACAGCAGTCTAGTTTAAGGCTAACATCAGCAGAACAGACTCCTCCAATGCTCAGTGACCAGGGTTCAGTCCTGGGCTGCGATGAGCAGCCGCAAGAACTGTAGAATCCGACAGTAACAGTCCCTCATGAACCTGCAGCTGCCTTCAGTGACCGTGAAGGTTAAACATTTAACACAGAGCTGATTTGAACTTCCTCCCTGATGTGAATTTGCTGGTGTTGCAGCATCTGGGATGATTGAGTAAAACTCTCTGCTCACTCCGGACAGAAATGTGGCCTCTATTTATTGTGAACTCACCGGAGCATCACAAGGTGGGTTAACTGAATGAGTCCCTTCGCACACACGGTGCAGGTGAACGGCCGCCTCCCAGTGCGGAGCTGTTGGTGTATCGGCGATGACCGATTGAATCCCTTCCAAAATGAGAGCCAGTGAATGACGTCACACTGCTATCAACGCCATGGCATATTTCAGGCTTTTTCACTTATTGATTTCAGCGTGCTGTGTGTGTCGGGATGCCTGTATCTATTCAGTAAATCTAATTTGCATGTTTATCCTGTGATATTATATCCGGACAGGATCATGTATCGCCCTATCTCTAATAACGGGTCGGTAGCAATGCAACTGTTTGACTCCGACTCTAAAACTGGATCAGGCTTGTATTGATTGTCATCGATAGTATCTTTCATGATCGTCTCTTAAAGCAGGACTTTGGTGAATGACGCTTGCCACTAGATGGCGCCTGTGTAAGCAATCAAACGGCATGTTCTGCTTTAGAGCCCCGAGAGAGGCACAACACTTCGTCTTGAGTTTGTGACTCTTTTAATGTGCATTTTTGTCATTTCTGTGTCAACCGCCTGGTCCTGTGTTGACACAAGGAACCACGCAGTTTCTGGGAAGAGGTCTCCAGCTTTGAGCCTGACGTTGGACGCTTTCCTCCTTTGCTCACATCGTGCGGATCCCATCCATGGACGATTATGCTCACCTATTGGCTAAATCCTTCTTCTATAGCAGTGTTTCCCAGCCTATTTTAGCCCCAGTGCCGCGAGTCAAGGCGAAATGCCGAGCACCCTCGTTGCTAATCCCCAACGACGTCCGTTAGGTTGGTAAGGTCGGACGAGATCGCCAAGTGTCAGACCCGTTGTGACGATGGATGCTCAAGGCCTGCAGTGCGATGCTTCTTCCTGTGTCCCAGTGACACATCCTTTTTGGAAGTGCCTGCTCTACTAACGGTCGATCAGGTCTGTTGCCACAAGTTAGAGGCAGCTTATTGCCCCACCAAGAATCTCGAATGCCCCCCACCCCCGGCGAGTGCTATTTGCTCCTAAAGCCATCTTAGGACACGTAACTGCCCCCAGAGGGAATCACTGTTCCATTGTGATAATTCCTTCATCTTTCTGGGTTGAGCTTTCATTTCAGTTCAGAACGGCACACGCTCACAGCGTGTTGAATCCTGCTTTTGTTGATGCAAATACATCCTTAGAAGAGTTACTGTGAGTGGGACAGAGGAAATGCAACTCCCTCAACACTTGAGTGTGTGCAGCTCCCTCAACATCTTGCTCCTCCCTCTCTCCATAGTGCACTCACCAGATCTGTCACTCCCTTTCTCCCTATCGCCCACCCTCCTCTCAATCCTCAGCACACATTCCTCTCAGCTTCTCTCCTCTGTCTCCTCTCACTCTCCTCCTCTCTGCTCTTATCTTAATAAACCCTCTCCCACTTCCTCACCTCCCTCTCTTACTCTGCTCACCCCAACTTCCTCTCACTCTCACTTCCCTTCTCCACATTATGTCTGCAAACCACACCCCACCCCGCCTTTACAGACTGACCCTGAACCTCGGCCCATGTTCATTCCATGATAGCACCTTTCAATGTGCGACGGTGACATCGACAGGATAAGTAGCCTTGGTGACATCGGAACATACTGCCGTTTGGAGTTGGATGAAGCAGAGGAGGGAGAGAAAGAGACAGAGAGATAGAGGAAGAGGGAGGAGGAGAGAAGGGGAAGTGGGAGAGGGGGAGGGAGAGATAGAGAGAGTGGGGGAGAGAGGAGAGAGAAAAGAGGAGAAAAGAGGAAGAGACAGGGATCGAAAAGGGCCACTCCTTTTAAATGGAGACACATGGAATTTTCTAAAATTCTAAATCTGCCATGTAAGTTCCTTTAGGATCAATGAAGTGTCTATCTATCTGAGTGTAGGCGGGTGGCTGGGTACATTTGAGCTGGAGATACAGGGGGATGGGCACAGAAGTATAGATCAGACACGGCCATGCTGAATAAACATTATATCATAAGACTTCCTCCTCATCTGAATTGATTTCCCTGTAGTCTGAGGATGTACCCCTGGACCTGGGCTCCGCATTATGTGAAACATCCTCTCCATATCGGCTTTACAGTATTCGGGAAACACGCCTCACCCCAACTCCACACCCCGCCCATAATTCTAAACTCCAGCGGGAACAGCACAGAGACATCAAATACCACGAGCTGGTGTCTTGTTCAGCAGCTTCAGGTGCAGCACCTTGTTCAAAACCATCTGAAAATCCAAACAAACAACACCCACCTCCTTTCGTATTTCAACAAAGAATTCCAACAGATCTGTCTGGGAAGATTTCTCCTGAGGCCGACTTTGGCCGTACAGGGGAGGATTTGAAAGTACTGTCGTGGAACAGAATCACTGGCAGGGTCCAGCAGGCCTGAGTTGACTCTACTGTGCACTAGGTGTGTTAAAGATTCACTAAGTACCGGAGACAGAGTTTAAAATAGAACTGATTTACTTGTCTCAGATCCAGAATATTAAACTCCAGTCCCATTAAAGGTGAATGTGCAGCAGAAGAAACTCCTCCCATGCCCAGTGACCAGGGTGCAGACCTGGGTGTGGTGAGCAGCAGCAATAATTACAGAGTTCAGCACCGACAGTCACTCTCGAAATTGCATTCAGCAACGGTGATGGACAAATATCCAGCATGCAGCTCATTGAAACTTTCTCCCCAGTGTGAACAGTGTGTCACAAGTGTAACATGCTCTAAGGTTTCACTGCTAATGTAATGGCCTCTCTGTAATGTTTCACAGCTGAGGTAATGGTTTGTCTGTAGCAGCAATGTTTATGTTACGACTAGAGATACAGGTTATGGAGTGCGGGGCTATCCGATGATAGAAATGTTCTTTCTTGTGAGTCTAGAAGAGAGATTTTCGTGGTCTTTCGCTGGGGGAGATGAAAAGATGCAAATGGAGACAGTGGGCCCTTTTTCTTCTTTTTTTGTTTAACTTTACTAACCCTATAGTCAAAGTAAGAATTATAAAGCTCAATAGTTTAATCGGATATTGTGTACTGTTTGTTATTTCAGGGAACTGATTTGTAACAGGGAACACATCACACACCATCCACCCAAACAAGATTTCTCAAGTTTGGGCGGGCTGGGGGGCTATCACCCCCTATATTAAGCTGCTAGCCGAAGCGAGAGTTACATAAGCCCAGATGACTGAGTGAATCGCTTCCCACAATCACAGCAGGTGAATGGCTACTCTCCAGTGTGAACTAGCTGATGCATTTGATGGATATGGCTGAGAGAAACTCTTCCCAATGTCTGAGCAGGTAAACGGCCTCTACCCAGTGTGAACTCGCTGGTGTCTCTGTAGTTGAGATGACCGAGTGAATCCCTTCCCGCAGTCCGAGCAGGTGAACGGCCTCTCTCCAGTGTGAACTCGCTGATGTACCTTCAGTTTAGATGACCGAGTGAATCCCTTTCCATAGTGTGAGCAGGTGAACGGCCGCTCTCCAGTGTGAACTCGCTGATGTACCTTAAGGTTAGATGAACAAATGAATCCCTCCCCGCAGTTCGAGCAGGTGAATGGCTGCTCCCTTGTGTGAACTCGATGGTGAGCCATTAGGTCAGATGACCGAATGAATCCCTTCCCACAGTCTGAGCAGGTGAATGGCCTCTCTCCAGTGTGAACTCACTGATGTGTCTTCAGGATAGATAACTGAGTGAATCCCTTCCCACAGTCTGAGCAGGTGAATGGCCTCTCTCCAGTGTGAACTCGCTGATGTACCTTCAGGTTAGATGAGCAAGTGAATCCCTTCCCACAGTCTGAGCAGGTGAATGGCCTCTCTCCAGTGTGAACTGACTTCTGTACCAGTCGTTTAGATGACTGAGTGAATCCCTTCCCACAGTCTGAACAGGTGAACGGCCTCTCCCCCGTGTGAACACGCTGGTGTACCTTCAGGTTAGCTGACCGAGTGAAACCCTTCCCGCAGTCCAAGCAGGTGATGGGCCTCCCTCCAGTGTGAACTCGCTGGAGTACCTTCAGGTTAGATGAGCAAGTGGATCCTTTCCCACAGTCCGAGCAGGTGAACGGCCACTCCCTGGTGTGAACTCTTTGGTGAGCCATTATGTCAGATGACCAAATGAATCTTTCCTTAAAAATACAGCACATGACCTACTTCTGCCCAGTGTGAACTGACTGGTGTGGCCACAGGTGGGAAGACCGACCAAATCCCTTCTCACACACAGAACAGGTGAATGGACTTGTCCCAGTGTAAATTTGCTGATGTACATTCAGTTGAAATGATCGAGTGAATCCCTCCCCACAGTCTGAGCAGGAAGGATGATCGAGTGAATCCCTCCCCACAGTCTGAGCAGGAAGGATGATCGACTGAATCCTTCCCCACAGTCTGAGCAGGAAGGATGATCGACTGAATCCTTCCCCACAGTCTGAGCAGGAAGGATGATCGACTGAATCCTTCCCCACAGTCTGAGCAGGAAGGATGATCGACTGAATCCTTCCCCACAGTCTGAGCAGGAAGGATGATCGAGTGAATCCCTCCCCACAGTCTGAGCAGGAAGGATGATCGAGTGAGTCCCTCCTCACAGTCTGAGCAGGAAGGATGATCGAGTGAGTCCCTCCCCACAGTCTGAGCAGGAAGGATGATCGAGTGAGTCCCTCCCCACAGTCTGAGCAGGAAGGATGATCGAGTGAGTCCCTCCCCACAGTCTGAGCAGGAAGGATGATCGAGTGAGTCCCTCCCCACAGTCTGAGCAGGAAGGATGATCGAGTGAATCCTTCCCCACAGTCTGAGCAGGAAGGATGATCGAGTGAATCCCTCCCCACAGTCTGAGCAGGAAGGATGATCGAGTGAATCCCTCCCCACAGTCTGAGCAGGAAGGATGATAGAGTGAGTCCCTCCCCACAGTCTGAGCAGGAAGGATGATCGAGTGAATCCCTCCCCACAGTCTGAGCAGGAAGGATGATCGAGTGAATCCCTCCCCACAGTCTGAGCAGGAAGGATGATCGAGTGAATCCCTCCCCACAGTCTGAGCAGGAAGGATGATAGAGTGAGTCCCTCCCCACAGTCTGAGCAGGAAGGATGATCGAGTGAATCCCTCCCCACAGTCTGAGCAGGAAGGATGATCGACTGAATCCTTCCCCACAGTCTGAGCAGGAAGAATGATCGAGTGAATCCCTCCCCACAGTCTGAGCAGGAAGGATGATCGAGTGAATCCCTCCCCACAGTCTGAGCAGGAAGGATGATCGAGTGAATCCCTCCCCACAGTCTGAGCAGGAAGGATGATCGAGTGAATCCCTCCCCACAGTCTGAGCAGGAAGGATGATAGAGTGAGTCCCTCCCCACAGTCTGAGCAGGAAGGATGATCGAGTGAATCCTTCCCCACAGTCTGAGCAGGAAGGATGATCGAGTGAATCCCTCCCCACAGTCTGAGCAGGAAGGATGATCGAGTGAATCCCTCCCCACAGACTGAGCAGGAAGGATGATCGAGTGAATCCCTCCCCACAGTCTGAGCAGGAAGGATGATCGAGTGAATCCCTCTCCACAGACTGAGCAGGAAGGATGATCGAGTGAATCCCTCCTCACAGTCTGAGCAGGAAGGATGATCGAGTGAATCCCTCCCCACAGTCTGAGCAGGAAGGATGATCGAGTGAGTCCCTCCCCACAGTCTGAGCAGGAAGGATGATCGAGTGAATCCCTCCCCACAGTCTGAGCAGGAAGGATGATCGAGTGAATCCCTCCCCACAGTCTGAGCAGGAAGGATGATCGAGTGAATCCCTCCCCACAGTCTGAGCAGGAAGGATGATAGAGTGAGTCCCTCCCCACAGTCTGAGCAGGAAGGATGATCGAGTGAATCCCTCCCCACAGTCTGAGCAGGAAGGATGATCGACTGAATCCTTCCCCACAGTCTGAGCAGGAAGGATGATCGAGTGAATCCCTCCCCACAGTCTGAGCAGGAAGGATGATCGAGTGAATCCCTCCCCACAGTCTGAGCAGGAAGGATGATCGAGTGAATCCCTCCCCACAGTCTGAGCAGGAAGGATGATCGAGTGAATCCCTCCCCACAGTCTGAGCAGGAAGGATGATCGAGTGAATCCCTCCCCACAGTCTGAGCAGGAAGGATGATCGAGTGAATCCCTCCCCACAGTCTGAGCAGGAAGGATGATCGAGTGAATCCCTCTCCACAGACTGAGCAGGAAGGATGATCGAGTGAATCCCTCCTCACAGTCTGAGCAGGAAGGATGATCGAGTGAATCCCTCCCCACAGACTGAGCAGGAAGGATGATCGAGTGAATCCCTCCTCACAGTCTGAGCAGGAAGGATGATCGAGTGAATCCCTCCCCACAGTCTGAGCAGGAAGGATGATCGAGTGAATCCCTCCCCACAGTCTGAGCAGGAAGGATGATCGAGTGAATCCCTCCCCACAGTCTGAGCAGGAAGGATGATCGAGTGAATCCCTCCCCACAGTCTGAGCAGGAAGGATGATCGAGTGAATCCCTCCCCACAGTCTGAGCAGGAAGGATGATCGAGTGAGTCCCTCCCCACAGTCTGAGCAGGAAGGATGATCGAGTGAATCCCTCCCCACAGTCTGAGCAGGAAGGATGATCGAGTGAATCCTTCCCCACAGTCTGAGCAGGAAGAATGATCGAGTGAATCCCTCCCCACAGTCTGAGCAGGAAGGATGATCGAGTGAATCCCTCTCCACAGACTGAGCAGGAAGGATGATCGAGTGAATCCCTCCTCACAGTCTGAGCAGGAAGGATGATCGTGTGAATCCCTCCCCACAGTCTGAGCAGGAAGGATGATCGAGTGAGTCCCTCCCCACAGTCTGAGCAGGAAGGATGATCGAGTGAATCCCTCCCCACAGTCTGAGCAGGAAGGATGATAGAGTGAGTCCCTCCCCACAGTCTGAGCAGGAAGGATGATCGAGTGAATCCCTCCCCACAGTCTGAGCAGGAAGGATGATCGACTGAATCCTTCCCCACAGTCTGAGCAGGAAGGATGATCGAGTGAATCCCTCCCCACAGTCTGAGCAGGAAGGATGATCGAGTGAATCCCTCCCCACAGTCTGAGCAGGAAGGATGATCGAGTGAATCCCTCCCCACAGTCTGAGCAGGAAGGATGATCGAGTGAATCCCTCCCCACAGTCTGAGCAGGAAGGATGATCGAGTGAATCCCTCCCCACAGTCTGAGCAGGAAGGATGATCGAGTGAGTCCCTCCCCACAGTCTGAGCAGGAAGGATGATCGAGTGAATCCCTCCCCACAGTCTGAGCAGGAAGGATGATCGAGTGAATCCTTCCCCACAGTCTGAGCAGGAAGAATGATCGAGTGAATCCCTCCCCACAGTCTGAGCAGGAAGGATGATCGAGTGAATCCCTCCCCAAAGTCTGAGCAGGAAGGATGATCGAGTGAATCCCTCCCCACAGTCTGAGCAGGAAGGATGATCGAGTGAATCCCTCTCCACAGACTGAGCAGGAAGGATGATCGAGTGAATCCCTCCTCACAGTCTGAGCAGGAAGGATGATCGAGTGAATCCCTCCCCACAGACTGAGCAGGAAGGATGATCGAGTGAATCCCTCCTCACAGTCTGAGCAGGAAGGATGATCGAGTGAATCCCTCCCCACAGTCTGAGCAGGAAGGATGGTCGAGTGAATCCCTTGCTCCACTTCTTCAATATCTGGACGGAGACAGCAAAACTGGTGTGCTGTGTTCGAGATTCCCGTAGACAAATTCCTTGTCATTTTTAACTTGTAAAAAGATTTACAGAATCAATCAATGGGTGTCGGACAACATTTCAGATGAGATCACTTGAGTTGTCAAGGTGTGATCTGGCAACACACTGTTACAGTGAAGTTCAACCCAAGTTGGAGAGAGAAATCACCTTCTAACTGGGCACAGTGCTGGCATCTGGAATGACCCTCAAACTCTCTGATGCTCTTCCTGTCTCTATAAGAATGGGGCATTTCTGCCATCTCCAATCTGTGACTTGGCTCAGTTTGACTCTCTCCATTGGTATTATTCCCTGTTCCCACTGAGCTGCATGGTTTCCTGTTCCCACAGTAACTGAAACACTCTCACACAAAAAGCCAGCAATGCATTCCATGCACCCACCATCCTCTGTGTAAAAAAAGTTACCCCTGATATCCCCTCAGTATCAATTTTCAAGCACCTTAAAACTCTGCTCTCTTGTGTTAGCCATTTCAGCCCTGGGAAAATAACCTCTGGCTATGCACACGATCAATGCCCCTCATCATCTTACACAACTAAAAAAGCTCTTAACATAAACAAGGACATTTTACACATTATACGTGATCGAGTTCATCTGCACTCTCACACAACCTATGTAGCAGGCGGGTAACGGGTAATGAAGGATTTTCTCACCAGAGCTTTTGTACATTGTCCATATGTGGTTTGCTTGCTAAACTACGCTTTAAAAAATCAGATTTCCAAATATCACTCCACTTCTTCCCACTTGCAAATTCTCCAGCAACTTTTGCATCGCCACAATACACACAGGTAACAGCAGTTTCTATATTGGACATAAATATTTCCCCTGAACCCACCTGAGGAATTGAGGATGGAACCTATGTAACCTCTGGCTAAAAGAATAATTGGGACTGAATAGGAATTTTGAACTGAAGTGAACTCCGTTTTCAGCATTTAGCTAAGACAGGCTCATAACCAGTTCTCTGTGGCTTGCAGAGAGACACACTGAGAGCTGATGACATTATACATTGTACTCTCATTAGCTGATAACATTATACACTGTACTCTTGTTTGAGTAAGTGGAGGAGGACTCACTGATAAGGACAGGAATGAACTTCTGTTTGTAATTAAATCAGGGCCTTGCAAGGGGAATAACTGACAAGGACTGGACTGTACATCCATCTGTAATTAAAACCTTGATTTAGTGAACTCTCAATTCTAAGTAATTAAGTTTTGCACCAACAGACTTGGGTGTACCAGTTCAAACAACATATTGCAATTGTAATGTATGGGCTTACTATGTACAGGTATACGGCTGTAACCTGACTAAGTCAGTCCACTTGTCAGATGGTGGCAGTGCTTACATGCCTTCCCTTTGACAACTGGGTCTCAAACTCCTGCAGGGGAATGCGCAATAAACTGTGGTGATGATAAGAAACTGGACTCCCGAGTTTTAACTGGATTCAACTTTTAACATTTGTCATCAGGAACACGATCCCAATACAGGGAGTGCCAAGCAGACGGGCTGAGCAAGTGGCTGGACCACTCTGGGGACTGCAGAGAGTGACCGGGTGCCCAGTAGGTATTTTACCTTTTGTCACTCTCCGTTAGTTCATTTGGAGGTACGGTCCCTCGCCCAAGGCTGATTGCTTAGCTTAACGGGATCAGGAAAGAATCTGTCGAGAGGCTCGTATAAGGCAAAATTTTACTAAGTGGGCAGGAGGCTTACATGCCAGGTAATTTCATTAATTGAGCAGGAGGTGCCAGCCGGGTAAAGTTACATGATCGATAATTGAGCAGGAGGCTTTGTGCCGGGTAAATGACAAAGAGAACATGGGTCAATTGCAGTCGATTAAGAGTTTTCCAGACAAGGAAAAAGATTTTCAAATGTTGAGTGCAGCGCTGAATAAGAAATTGGGGAATAAAATGTGGCCACGGACGGGGGAGGGTGCAGGAGCCTGGGATATTACATCATGAGAACAAGCAGTAAATTTGATATGGAAAAAGAACTGTGGAAAGAAGTGGAAATTGTTGAAAAGGGAATGGAAGGAAAAGCAGATATGAAGTGGAACAGTATATTATTAGCAAGTTGGAGGAACAATGCATGTGACAACAGGATAGAGGTATGTAATGCAAAGGTTGGGAGATGCTAAAAGTGAAGTGTGAATGGGTGGATGGATGCCGAAAATGAGAGCAGGAAGAACAACGTAAGCAAACCAAGGCCGGCCCAGATAGGAGAGAAGGGCAGGAACGTCAGACAGACATACTTTATTGACCCCGGGGGAAATTGGGTTCCGTTACATACTGATAGGGAAACAAGGGATAAACAAGGGTCATACCGACCCTGTTTGAGGACAGTGACCGTGATGAGGAGTGGGCACCCACCGTACCTCTCCTACCTTACCAGGGGCCAAGTTCACCCAGTGATCCCAAACCCCAACGGTGGCCGCTCGGGTAAAACAGCAGGACAGGGAAGGGCGGGGGGGTGTCACTTTACCATGTGATCCTGAAAGGGAATACTGAGGTTTATTCCGAGACAGGGAGGGAAGAATTCAATAAAACCCCAGTTAATGGCTCCACAAAGACAATTCCCACCTGAATGCTGCCCAATCCACGAGCAGGAGGAGGGACAGCCCTCAGTGATCCCTGTGTCTGCACCCCGGAAGCCTCAAGAAACGAGAATGATCATGAATCAGGCCCCAGATAGAAAAGAAAACCCAGCAGTGTGTCGGCAATACAAAAATGTTTAATGCAACTCCACAAGATTTATTCAGTCTCTGCTGCATGATTCTCTCAGCTGCTGAGGGGAGGAAATGGAAGGCAGATTTGAGATACCAAACCTATCAGGAGTTACAGGCGGGAAAACATAATGAGAATGAACAGACAGACCAGATTATTCAAGCCTTGGAAAGGGCTCTCCAGCAACCTGTAAACATCACTAAAGTAGATGAATGCAAACCTAACCCTGGGGAATCGGGACCAGACTATTGGGAGTGATTTGTGGCCTGCTATGGCACTTTCGCAGGAGACCAAGCATTTAATAATGGGAATCTGTCCCCCCAGTTTAATGCCCTACTGTTCTATCGCTTAGCAATATAGATAGCCAACAGGATTAAAAATAATATGGATTGGCCTGACAATGACCAAAATGGAATACGTTGAGCTTTGACATATCATTGCGACCCGACTTTCGAATCCCGATCGACCCTGAAGGGAACTAATATTAAAGGAGAATATGTTCAGTGGAAAGAAGGATGTGAACGGGCTATATCTGGGGATCAGAAATGGGAACAGAAGAACAGAAAGCTGCCACGGGACAGGTGGGGAAAACAACCCGTTTAGAAATGGACAAGCAAGGATGCTTCCTACTGTGATTTCCACCCCTCAGGAAGAGCCCAATGTAATATTGCAAGTTGCTGGAATTCCAATTCCGTTTATGATTGATATGGGGGCAACCACAACCACTCTCGATCAGGAAACAGTATCAGAAAAGGGATTCCAGCTATCAGACGCTACAATCACTGTGTCTGGCTTTGAAGGCATAGGATGTACGTATTCACATAACCAGCCACTGCAGGTGGAATTCCAGGGGAACCAGTGTGAGGTTTCATTCACAGTCACCACCAGTCGGGGGTGTAATCTAGCAGGGAGAGACTTGCTCTGTCTGTTGGAAGTCGAGATCCTCTGCAGAGACAATGGTATCACCCTGCAACTAGCGAACAACCGACAGCTTCCCCAATTTCTGACCCCCCCCCCCAGTGGTGGGCACTTAATCCGGACTCCACTGAGTTTGAACCCCTTCTGCCAGCGGCCGACTCTCATGTGACTCTGTACTTTGACCCTACGGGGTGCTCAACTGAGGAAAGCCATATTTATGCAGCCCTCGAGGGACAGAAGTTCCCATTCACGGTGATTGGACAGGTTAAAGGAAGCGAGGGCAGTTCATTACTGTCTGAAGTTCTGGATTCCCTTTGGCGACAGACAGGACTGGTGGCTGCCCATACCAGCATCAGGGTTTGCCCTGGGTTCCCTGCCTACACCCTGACAAAACAAGCCTCCAGCACGAAAGAAGACTGGCGAGATTTCCTGTGGGCCAACTCCGATACTGGAAGGAGTCGGAAGTGAAGACGGGACATCTAGTAAAACTCTCTTTTAATGTTGACAAAACCCAAGATGTTGCACCACATCTCTGGGCAATTTCAGGCCATGAAGTCGGCCGCACCAACTGCCCCCCGTCTGGATCACAGTGAAAGAAGGACAGACTCTCCCATCCATTCTGCAATACCCCCTCAAGCCTGAGGCAACTTTTTACGAGGATGGAAGCTCTTTTGTGGATCCATCAGGAAAACGATATTCTGACTATGCGATAGTGACGGACAGTGAAGTAATTGAGCAGGCCTCTTTTGAAGCAGCTGTCTCCGCCCAGAAGGCTGAGCTGTTTGCTCTGACTCGTGTCTGTATCCCAGCAACAGACAGAAATGGGAACGTTTACACAGACTCCTGTTATGCGTTTGGAATGGTCCATGACTACGGGGCTCTCTGGGAACAGGGGGATTCCTGACGTCCTCTGGCCACCCCATTAGTAATGCCACCTTTGTAAACAACTTACTCACCGCTCTACAGCTACCTCGAGTTTTGGCTATTATTAAGTGTGCAGCCCACGTCCGCATGTCTAACCTGGTCACTACGGGCAATGCTTTAGCAGATGAGACAGCGAAAAGTGCGGCACAATCCTCGGTAGTTGCAGTCCGCTCGGGTTCCCGTCAAGCAATCCTCCATGACTCAAGCAGAACGGGTTTGCCAGACATGCGGGAGGTGCGTACTTTCCAGGGGGACGTCTCTGAGGATGAGCGCAAACTGTGGTCCCAGATGGGATGCCAGAAAGACCCCGACCTAGGTTTTTGGATCACCCAGTGGGACAGGTTTGTGTTCCTACACAGTTTTTACTTACATTGGTCAATTATGTACATAACTGTACACACTTGGAAAAGGAAGGAATGGTTGGTAACCTGTACCCTGCACACCGGGTACGACTCCCTTGACCGGTGAAACATTTTCGTGTCTACAAGTTGATTTCATTGAATTGCCTCGAGTACATTGCTATAGATACTGCTTAGTTATTATAGACGTGTTTAGTAGATGGGTTGAAGCTTTTCCAACTACCATTAATACTGCTGACTGTTGTGAAGGTATTATTACGGGAAATAATTCCCAGGTACGGCCTGCTGGAGATGCTGAGCTCTGACAATGGCCCACACTTTGTGGTGAAAGCAAACGAAGGGGTACGTAACGAACTAGCTATCAAGCAACAATTCCACTGTGTACACCACTCACGGGCCACCGGTATAGTAGAAAGAGCCAATGCAACTCTGAAGAGTAAACTGGCCAGACTAACAGCGGAGACTGGACTCACTTGGATGAAGGTCCGACCATTAGCCCGATTCCACATGAGGGTTACCCCACAGGGGAAAACAGGGTTGTCACCAGCTGAAATCATTTCTGGACGCCCCATGAGGACACCCTGGGAACAAAGTCTCAGGATTAAAGGCTAAATGAATAAGAATAAGGAACCTTGGTTCTCCAGGGAACTCTGATAAAGAAAACAAGAGATGTATGACATGTATAAGAAACAGGGAGCAAATAAGGTACTAGAGGAGTATAAAAAGAGTAAGAAAATACTTAAGAAAGAAATCAGGAGGGCTAAAAGAAGACATGAGGTTGCTTTGGCAGTCAGGGTGAAGGATAATCCAAAGAGCTACATCAGGTATGTTAAGAGCAAAAGGATAGTAAGGGATAAAATTGGTCCTCTTGAAGATCAGAGTGGTCGGCTATGTATGGAACTGAAAGAAATGGGGGAGATCTTAAATTTTTTTTTGCGTCTGTATTTACTAAGGAAACTGGCATGGAGTCAATGGAAATAAGGCAAACAAGTATTGAGGTCATGGAACCTATACAGATAGAAGAGGAGGAGATGCTTGCTATCTTGAGGCGAGTAGATAAATATCCAGGACCTGACAGGGTATTCCCTCAGACCTTGAAGGAGACTAGTGTTGAAATTGCAGGGGCCCTGGCAGATATATTTAAATGTCGTTATCTACGGGTGAGGTGCCAGGGATTTGGAGGATAGCTCATGTTGTTCCGTTGTTTAAAGCAGGCTCTAAAAGTAATTCTCGAAATTATAGGCTGGTAAGTTTGATGTCGATAGTGGGTAAAATATTGGAGGAGTACTAAGAGACAGGATCGACAATTATTTAGATAGACAGGGTCTTATTAGGGAGAGTCAACATGGCTTTGTGTGTGGTAGGTCATGTTTAACAAATATATTAGAGTGTTTTGAGGAGGTTACAAGGAAAGTGGATGAAAGCAAGGCAGTGGATGTTATCTACATGGACTTCAGTAAGGCCTTTGACAAAGTCCCGCATGGGAGGTTAGTTAGGAAGATTCAGTCGCTAGGTATAGATGGTAAGGTAGTAAATTGGATTAGACATTGGCTCAATGGGAGAAGCCAGAGATTGGTAGTGGAGGATTGTTTCTCTGAGTGGAGGCCTGTGACTAGTGATGTGCCACGGGGATCAGTGCTGGGTCCATTGTTATTTGTCATCTATATCAATGATCTGGATAATAATTTGGTAAATTGGATCAGCAAATTTGCTGATGATACAAAGATCGGAGGTATAGTGGACAGTGAGGAAGGTTTTCAAAGCTTGCAAAGGGATCTGGACCAGCTAGAAAAATGGGCTGAAAAATGGCAAATGGAGTTTAATACAGACAAGTGTGAGGTATTGCACTTCAGAAGGAAAAACCAATGTAGAACAGATAAGGTAAATGGTGGGGCACTGAGGAGTGCAGTAGAAGAGGGATCTAGGAATACTGATACAAAATTCCCTAAAAGTGGCGTCACGGGTAGATAGGGTAGTAAAGAGAGCTTTTGGTACATTGGCCTTTATGAATCAAAGTATTGAGTATAAGAATTGGAATGTTATGGTGAGGTTGTATAAGGCATTGGTGAGGCTGAATTTGGAGTATCATGTGCAGCTCTGGTCACCGAATTACAGGAAGGATATTAATAAGGTTGAAAGAGTGCAGAGAAGGTTTACGAGGATGTTGCCGGGACTTGAGAAACTGAGTTACAGAGAAAGGTTGAATAGTTTAGGACTTTATTCCTTGGAGCGTAGAAGAATGAGCGGAGACTTCATAGAGGTATATAAAATTATGATGGGTATAGATAAAGTGAATGCAAGCAGGCTTTATCCACTGAGGCTAGGGGAGAAAAAAACCAGAGGACACGGGTTAAGGGTGAAGGGCAAAAAGTTTAAAGGGAACATGGGGGGGGGGGGGGGGCTTCTTCACAACTGGTTCTGACAGAGGCATAACTGGTTCTTCTGGGCATATTCAGTCTCACTCCCAACTATTCCCTACCTTCCTTTGTGCAGGTACGTAATGTCTAAAGGACCAGTGTTTGAGTAAATGAGACTCACCAAACTTTCTCCTGACTGAATCAATGGAAACCCTGAGTCAGATGGGTTCTCTCCAGTTGGTGCTCTCAGTCCTCGGGCTGGTTCACTTGTTGCTGTTCCCTCGTCTTCAGTCGTGGTTTTTCTTCCAATGAATCTCTCACTGCAGGTCTAACTTTAACATGAAAGATAATGAAGCACATTAACATTACAAAGGAGGACCAAACATTTCTGCTTAATGTTACTAGGAACAAAACTCACTGAAATTTAAACGTTGAAGGCAAATATAATGATCTCAGTGAACAATCTTTTATTGTCCCTCATACGTCACAAAACGATATGGGATAAGAAGGAGCCATCATTCAGTCATGGTAAGACATAAGACAAAGGAACAGAATTAGATGATTCGATCCATCTGGTCTGCCACAACACTCAACCAGGGCTGATTTTTATTCCAACACCATATTCCTGCCTTCCTCCTGTAACCCTGAAGCTACTTAGCAATCATGAATATATTAATGTCTGTCATAAATATACCCAAATGGCAGCCTCAATCAGACTCTGTGGCAACAAATTCCACAGATCAGACATATTTTGGCAAAAAAAAATTCTCAACTGAATTTTAACAGGAAGCATCTTTATTCTGAGACTGTGCTGTCAGATCACAGACTCTCCGTCTAATGGAAACATCCTCTCCATGTCCACTGTATCCAGGCTTTTCAGCATTCGGTAGGTTTACTTAACCATACATTCCTCCACCACCCCCACCGTCCCTCTGAACTCCATCGAGCACAGGTCCAGAACCATCAAATGCTCCTCATACATAACACAAATCATTCCTGAGATTATTCATGTACACCTTGTTAGCAACAACTGTACTGAACACATTTCCAGGAATAACAGACAAATTGGTACCAGGATAATTTAAAGGGAAACGTTGTACTTTCTTTACTGTTCTACTATCACATGTGCTGGCGCGTGGCCAAGTGGTTAAGGCGTTGGTCTAGTGATCTGAAGGTTGCTAGTTCGAGCCTTGGCAGAGGCTGCGTGTGTGTCCTTGAGCGACGACACCGGTGCCAAACTGTATGGGTCCTAATGCCCTTCCCTTGGACAACATCGCTGGCGTGGAGAGGGGAGACTTGCAGAGACTCTAACGGAGGCCTACAAACTATCACAGCCATTTTCATTTCCAGGTTAAAACAGGTCCATTTCATGAAATATAAACCAAGAAATAAAAAGAAACTGGAATTACCAGAAACACTCAGCAGGTAAGGAACAGCTTACAATACAATTCAATTAATAACATTTCATCAGATTGAGTTCAAACATTTTCAGTTTTTAGTGCAGATCTCCAGCACAGCTGCCTGATTTCCACTATGTGACAGTGGGGGGGGGGGGGGGGGGGGGATTTCCAAACACAGTTTGAACACCAGACTCAGGGTCTATTTCTACTGTTGTAAACACGGAACAGCCCATTTACTCACAGCCTCTCCCTGTGAGGATGAAATGGGAACTCATCCTCTCCTCAGATTGGCAGTCATTGCTTCCAAAGGAACTCCAGAAACAAATATCTGATCCCAGACCAGAAATACTCGATCAACACCTCACAAGCCCAAACAGCTCAATCCCTGGTCCAATTTACCTGGATCAAAAACCGTGATCTCCCAAGACCCAACCTCACAGACTCACACAGCTGAATCTGCCACTCACCGACCCTAAGAGTCTCACACATCGTCCCCACATCTCACACTGGGTAGCGCAATCTAAAATTTCTGCTTCATTGCAGGATCTGTATCTTACAGCCCCATCTGTAGAAGCTCAAACCAAAGTCAAAGCCAAAACACCAATAGTTCCATTTGCCTGGAATGCCGATCACAGGATTAGAGCCCAAGCACCAACTCTCCCAGTACTCTTTGCTGCCAGTAAAATGTTGCAGTGTGTCAGCCCGTCACTGTTCATAAACTAGCACCTCCACACCAGTGCACAACAGAACTGGGACCTGATAACCCTCTGACATTCCAACTAACAATAACCGATTCTGGAAATGACTCAGTGAGGCCAAAGGGACAAAAGAACACTTCACAATGAAGACAAGGGTTGGAAGAAAGTTTGCTGATATATAACATTGAGGAGGTGGGATACAAGGCGGACTGAGGATGACCCAGATGGTTGATGTATATCACTGAAACGGTGTGAGGAGACTGGACAGAGGTTGAACAAGATGAGCTGATGGAACCAGGTGGGAGAAGGGATCAAGGACGATCACTGATGGTCCTCCAGCAACACATAGGTACTGAATGAATAGTACATACTATTGTACAAAAGATTCTAAAATGACAGAAATAGCAAAAATAACAAGAACTTTGCCAGATATACTTTGACCCTCACCAAAATTTTTATCAACACAACATAGAAAGTTTCCCATCCGGACACTTCACGTTTTGCATGTTAACTACTCTGCCCGTGACTGCGAGGAACTGCACAGACCTTTGGATCCAGATCAGCACATCACAGAAACCATTCTCCCCCCTAGACTTCCCAGTCCCTCGGTAAAGCAGGCAGTGAAATCAAAGATCCCCACAACCTGGGACGTTCTCCTTTCTCACCCACCCCAGTCCGGGAGAAGACACAACAGCCATAAAGCTCCAGGACAAATGTGAGGAGCCTCAAGAAGCGAGGCGAGTTGGGGGAAGTTAACAGGACTCCGTGGCCAACATCAGATTTCCCAACACAACATGGAGGATGCATGACCACCAATCTGGAGATTGTGAACATGCACAAAGAGATCGTTACATCTGCGGTTAAATGGGAGGGACAAATGGGATCACGTGACCGGTGGGGTCTAACACCCCAGGCATAGTCTCCAGCTTCCCAGCACTCTGTGGAAATAAACAAACTTGCCCCTCACATCTCCTCTCACCTTAAATGTGTCAGACATTTCAACCCCCAGGTAAAACATAACGTCTGTCCACTCTACCTATTCCTCTCGTAATCTTGTAAACGTCCGTCCAGTCTCACCCCAGCCTGCGCCGCTCTGGAGAAAACAACACAAGTTTGTCCAGCCTCTCGTTATAGCTCATGCCCTCTAATCCAGGCAGTGTCCTGGTAAACCTCTTCTGCGCCCTCTCCAAAGCCCCGACATCCTTCCGAGAATGGGGGCGACCAGAACTGTATGAAACACTCCAGATGTGGATTAACTAGTTTTACAAAGCTGCAACACAACTTCATGACTTTTGAACTAATTCAACTAATAAAGACAACCACGCCATTTGCCTTCTTAACCACCCGATCAATCTGTGCAGTCCCTTTCAGGGAGCGATGAACTTGGAGTCTAAGATCCCTCTGATCATCGACACTGTTCAGGGTTTTGCATTTAACACTGTTCATACATTCAGGGCTGCAGTGCTACCAGAGCTCACCGGAGAGCCGCTCCGACACCTCTGTAAAAAAGTCAAAATAAACAAGCACGGAATTTAACAGCGGCCGCATATTAAATAGAGGGAATTTTACCGAAGCGGGGGTTGGAAAGAGGGGGTGTTGGCTGGTGGGGAAAAATACCACTAATAACATTAGGATATTTGATCGTTTTTGGTGAAATCCTGGAGCTGTGACTGTTTTTTATTTAGGTATTTGTGAAATTCCTTCTCGCTCGACCCATTGTCCTAGGAAGCTGGGAAATACCTGCACAGAAGTGCGAGCATTTTTCCGCTCTTTCCAATGGGTACCATTGGATTCCAGGAAGGAGCTATATTAAGCAAGGAATGAACATAGAAACCCAAGTTTAAAAGTCGAAAACAATGAAAGAAAAATTCACTGCTCGCTCATCTTCTTCCTGATTTTGATCAAATACACAAGCTAATCATCCAAAATCCTCTTCTACACCTGGATAAATTTAGTTTTGTTTTACAAGCTAAATGGAAGAAAAGCATTTCTGGGCTATAAGCTAGTTTTACGTCATTTCAACTATTATTAATAGCGAATCAACCCCTTGGCCTCGCTCTACCAATTGTAGCTGATGGGAAAGAGGCTCTTTTTCTCTTTGTGTTGATAGGAAAAAGAGTAATTTAGTGAGGCAATGAACGAGATGAAATGCATTTCCAAAACTCCCAAATGGTTGCTGTCCTCCCGTTAACATTTGTCACTTGCAAACTACGATATTTTCTATTTGTATAAATGCGATAATAATTCATGTAAAGATTCAAGCTTCTTTAACTTTTTATATATTTAAAGACTAAACAGAATCTGTAAAGATCGAACCACGTAACACCCGACGTGTGAGAATATTGAGTATCGACACTCACAGGTACACTTCCCGTCCAACCATTTCTGTGAGAGAAATGGTACGAGGCAGAGTTGCCAACCTACCACCTTTGAGACTAATATTCAGCAATATTCCTGGCTTTAGCAATAGTTCGTCAGACGTTCTTTTTTCATACTTGATTACTTGGTTCCAATTTAGGTGGCTAAAAGTGTAAAAAAAATGAATGGCTTTATTTCTGTTATTTTTATACCTCTGAGGAACACTGCTAAGCGCTGCGGGCCCTGCCGTCTGCTCCGACTCACTCGTATTAGTAAGGCTACATCTGTGGTGGTCCGTGGATTACTCGCTAATCCTAAAGTAAATTTTTCTCACTAACAACCCTTTGGCTTCTAAGCAAACAAAGTTATTTTACTTGCTTGATAATTATATTTTATGATAATCAGTTAAGTGCAACCGTGCAATACTTTGTCATATTATTAAGTATTATATGTTTAATTGTACCAGTTATACACTGAAATGTAGTGAGAGGCTGTAATCTTGTTAATGTCTTAGCTATCACTATATTTCTGTGGAGCTCTGGAATTCACATATTTCTTTCATCTTGGTTTACTGCTTGACATTATAAGAAGCCCTATATATGTCACACCCAATTTGTGTACCTGCTCATTACACGAATGGGGCAAGGAAGTTGCCCAGTACATGAAATGAACAGGTACACAAATTGGGTGTCACACACCAGAGGTGATTGATAACTTCGTGGCCTAAGGTGGAACGAGTCAATTTTACAAAGCCGAGCAATTTTCAATTATCTGAAACAGAAATACCGCAAAAGTTATTAATTTCAAACTGTGAGAGCTGAAGCCATAAATTAAGATGTGCGTTTCTGAAAGAGGTTGGGGGGGTCAGTGCAGTAAACAAATGTGATTTAATTATGTCTGATAAGCAGGAATGCAAAAGCCCTGACGAGATTAATTGCTTGTGGAATCATTGAAGTCCTGAGATATGGACTATTGTTTTACAGAAATGTGTAAAAAAACAACTCCAAATATGGAATGGGATAAGACTATGTACCTCCCGAGTCAGGGAGGGGAGGAGTAATGAAGAAGGATAAAACCTGTTGCCCTGTAAGGTTCCGGGTTCCCTTCTCTGAGGGAGCCCAGCTCTGCAGAAATGTTAATAAACTTTGTTTCCTTGAATTTGTCTTGAAGCCATTATTCGGGAGCGTGGCTCGTTTCTGACAAAACTTTATGCATAATCACTCAAAGAGTTGAACCACGTGCAGGTACAGAGAGTTGTATAACTTTAAGCCTTCTAACTTAGGCCACGAACTTATCAACCCCACACCCCCCCCCCCCCCCCCGTACAGCTTCGGAACCTAAAAAATTGCCACTGCACCCCTGCTCCAGCCGTCCGGCAGAGCTCGGGCCTGACCCTTTCCCAATGATGCAACCGACCCACATTTACACAATTTCGGGATCAGCCCCGACTCACCCCCGCTCGAATCGGAAAACCGCCAACAGCTGCAGAGAGCACTGCGCATGCGTATAGCTGTGGCCGGAGGTCCCTCACAGCGCCACCTGTGGCAAGAGGTCCATACAGCGCCACCAGTCTCTGGAGGTCCATGCAGCGCCACCAGTCTCTGGAGGTCCATGCAGCGCCATTAGTGGCTGGAGGCGGGAGGGACAACGGAGAGGTAAATCACAAACACCACAAAGTCTGCAGATGCTGGAAATTCAGAGCAACACAAACAAAATGCTGGCGGAACTCAGCAGGCCGGGCAGCCTCTATCGAAAAGAGTTTCAGTTGAACCCTCCTTCAGGACTGAGATGGGATGGGAGAAATATCTGAAAAAAATCGGGGCGGGTGAGGAAATGTCTCGCTGGAAGGTGATAAGTGAAGCCAGGTTGGTGGGAAAGCTCAAGAGCAGAAGAAAATAGAGTCTAATAGGAGAGGGGAGTGGAGAATAGGAGAAAGATATGGAGCAGTGGACCCAGAGAGAAGTGATACGCAGGTGAGAGGACGTGAAAAGTCAGAGAGGAAGAGAGGGAGTGGGAGGGAGGGGTGTGAGGGAAATTTGTTCACCGGAAGGAGAAATCGATATTCATGCCATCAGGTTATGGGGGTGGGGGTACATACACGGAATATGAGGTGCTGATCCTGGACCCTGAAGGTAGCTTCATCTTGGCACAAGAGGAGGCGATGGGTTGACACGTCGGAACGAGAATGGGAATCGGAATGAAAATGTTTGGACACCGGGAACTCCCGCTTGGAGCGGATAGTTCGAAGTTTAATTTATTATAAAGCAGGTATCCATAAACAACTCTGAGTTTTTTTGTTCTTCTCCGGAGAACCACGAAACAAAGAAAGAGCATGAAAGTCGCTCAGGGAGAAAAATCAAACTCCCACCCCACCCCCCGCATAAAACAGAACGTCATCCTGATCATCAACCCCCAAACCCACCCCTCCAGACAAAAGGGAACTATAATATTGATGCCCCCCCCAAAAAACAACCCTACCCCACATAACTGCGGAGGAGCCGGTGTCACGAGTGTAGAGGCGGCCGCATCGGGAGCAGCGGACACAACAGGCGACCCCGGAAGATTCACAGGTGAAGTGTCGCCTCACCTGGAAGGATGTTTGGACAACGGAGAGAGTTCGGCCGTCCGGCCCTTTCACAGTGACACCCCGAACTCCACATCAAATCCGTCCAAACGAATCTGGGTGAACTTTAATGACCAATAAATATAATGCCTCTCAGCGATCAGCTGTCTGAGTGATCCCCTGACTCTGAGAGGAAGGGCTATCTATGGTCCACACTGTCAGGGTGTTGAGTTTACCAGGAGACAAAGACTGCGGGGACGAGAGTTTTTCTGTTGACTAATACACTGTGTGGGGACCCCGCTGGCAATTCTGGTGTTGTGACCCGAATCGAGACAAACACCACGCTGCCCACTCCACCAACAACACGGCACAGCCGGACACATAACAGGGGACTTTACATCCCACAACACTGGATTCAGTGATGAAACCCGTCATTAATGTTGTTGTCCCACTGAAAGGTCCATTAAGGTGCTTTTAAATGCCAGCGCTCTCCCGCAGGTGACGTCACACAGCTCCTCCCCCCCCCCACGCGCCTGACGTCACACACCGGCTCCCCACACCGGGATCTGCCCTCACGTGCGCGGTGTCTTACGTCACCCACGCGCTGCTGCGCTCGAGCTTTATCGGTTGAACGGCTGGGCTAATAATCACGTGACCAGCCCCTCCCGCACCGCTTTCGACAGAGGATTCAGGCGCTGCGCTACTGCCATTGGTGCGAAGCGATGTCAATCACCGGTTACAACCAGTCGCGGAGGCGGACAGGCCGAGTGGGCGTTACCCCGCTGAGTCCGTCTCCCGCTCGGAGAAAAGCTCAAAGTAAATGTCCGCTTTCTGATTTATTTCCATTTCCCTCCGAGGGAAGTTGGGGCGTTTGTGAAGCGTCTCCCGCGGCCGGAGTCCGATGTATCGCCGAGAGGTAGGAGGAGACCGCTCGGCCCGTCGGTGTGATGCCGGCTCCCCGGGGAGGGGGGATTTCATTGAGAGGGTGAAGATGGTGAGAGAGGGGGCGGACAGGATGTTTGTCCCGGGGGGGACAGGAGGGGCTCATCTGTGGAAATGTCTGAGCCCACGGTGGTGTCGAGCGGAGGGATTCACCACATTGGGGGGCAAACACCGGCAGACTGTTGCCCTGCAAGCGGGGCAGAGTGACAATTATTTGTGTTTTGTTGGGATTGTACCTGGAGGTGGGTGAAAAAAAAAACTAAATGTATCAGGGATGGGGTAAGAAGAGGAGGAGGGGCATTAACGGAAGTTAGAGAAGTCAATCTTCATGCCATCAGGTTGGAGGCTACCCAGCCGGTATATGTTATTGTTCCTCCAACCTGAGTGTGGCTTCATCTTGACAGTAGAGGAGGCTATGGATAGACATACCAGAATGGGAATGGGACGTGGAATTAAAATGTGTGGCCTCTGGGAGATCCTGCTTTCCTTGGCAGACCGAGCGTGGGTGTTCAGCGAAATGGTCTCCCAGTCTGCGTCGGGTCTCACCAAAGGCCACACCGGGAGCACCGGACGCATTATACCACACCAGCCGACTCACAGGTGAAGTGTCGCCTCACCTGGAAGGACTTTCTGGGGCCCTGAATGGTGGTGAGGGAGGAAGTGTAAGGGCAGGTGTAGCACTTGTTCTGCTTACAAGGATAAGTGCCAGGAGGGAGATCGGTGGGGAGGGATGGGGGGACAAGGGAGTCGCATAGGGAGCGATCCCTGCGGAAAGCAGAAAGGGAATGTGGAGGGAAAGATGTGCTTGGTAGTGGGATCCCGTCGGAGGTGGCGGAAGTTACGGAGAATTATACGTTGGACCCGGAGGCTGGTGGGGTGGTAGGTGAGGACAAGGGGAACCCTATCCTGAGTCGGGTGGTGGGCAGATGGGGTGAGGACAGATGTGCGGGAAATGGGAGAGATGCGTTTCAGAGCAGAGGTGATGACAGACAGACATACTTTATTGACCCCGAGGGAAACTGGGTTTCGTTACAGACGCACCACCAAGAATAGTGAAGAAATATTGCAATATAAAACCATAAATAATAATAAGTTAATCATGCCCAGTGGAAATAAGTCCAGGGCCCGCCTATTGGCTCAGGGTGTCTGACACTCTGAGGGAGGAGTTGTAAAGTTTGATGGCCACAGGCAGGAATGACTTCCTATGATGCTCAGTGTTACATCTCGGTGGAATAAGTCTCTGGCTGAATGTACTCCTGTGCCTAACCATTACATTATGGAGTGGATGGGAGTCATTGTCCAAGATGGCATGCAACTTGGACAGCATCCTCTTTTCCGACACCACCGTCAGAGCCCCTTTGTTTAAAAAAGGAAGACATCTCCTTCGTCCTGGAATGAAAAGCCTCATCCTGAGAGCAGATGCGGCGGAGAAGGAGGAATTGCGAAAAGGGGATAGCATTTTTGCAAGAGACAGGGTGGGAAGAATAATAGTCCAGGTAGCTGTGAGAGTCTGTAGGCTTATAGTAGATATCAGTAGATAAGCCGTCTCCAGTGATGGAGACAGAAAGATCAAGAAAGGGGAGGGAGGTGTCGGAAATGGACCAGGTAAATTTGAGGGCAGGGTGAAAGTTAATGAAGTCAACGAGCTCAGCATGCGTGCAGGAAGCAGACCCAATGCAGTCGTCGATGTAGCGAAGGAAAAGAGGGGGATGGATACCCGTATAGACTTGGAACATGGACTGTTCCACATAACCAACAAAAAGGCAGGCATAACTGGGACCCATGCGGGTGCCCATGGCTACCCCCTTGGTTTGGAGGAAGTGGGAGGAGACAAAGGATAAATTATTTAGAGTAAGAACTAATTCCGCTAGACGGAGGAGAGTGGTTGTAGAGGGGAATTGTTTAGGACTGGAATCCAAAAAGAAGCGGAGAGCTTTGAGACCTTCCTGGTCGGGGGTGGAGGTATAGAGGGACTGGACGTCCATGGAGAAAATAAGGCGGTGGGGGCGAGGGAACTTAAAATCATTGAAAAAATTCAAAGCGTGAGAAGTGTCACGAACACAGGTGGGAAGGGGTTGAACAAGGGGGGGATAAGACAGTATCAAGGTATGCAGAAATGAGTTCGGTGGATATATATCCGCCGACTTACCTGGTGACGCGCATGCTCGGTGGGGCAGGAGCAATCTGAGACAATGGGTCCACCTGGACAGGCAGGTTCAAGGTATCCACTACTTCTGGTAGGCTTTTTCTGTACATTGGTGTTTCCATTCTAGGTCTTGATGCAACCAGTCAATATACTCTTCACCTCACATCTATTGGAGTTTTTCAAAGTTTTAGATACCAAATCTTTGCAAACTTCTAAGGAAGTGGAGGCATTTCTTTGTACTTTGTAATGGCACTGCATGCTATGCTGGACCCAGAACAGATCCTCTGAAATTATAACACTAAGGAATTTGAAGTTGCTGACCCTCTTCACCTCTGATCCTCCAATGAGGACAGGCTCTTGGACATCGGTTTCCTCAGCTCCCTGGTCTTGCTGACGTTGAATGAGAGTTGTTGTTGTGGGCACCAGTCAGCTGTGTCTAATCTCCCTCCTATATGCTGCTTTGCCCAAGGACAGTGGTGTCATCAGCAAACTTAAATCTGGCATTGAAGCTTTGCTTGGCCTCCCAGTATAAAGTGAGTAGGGCAGGGAGCTAATCATACAACCTTGAGTTGCACCAGTGTTGATGGTGATTGCGGAGGAGATGTTGCCAATCTGAACTGACTAGGGTCTGCAAGTGAGGAAATTGAGGATTCGATTCAAGTCAAGTCAACTTTTATTGTCATTTCAACCATAACTGCTGGTACAGTGCATAGTAAAAATGAGACAACGTTTTTCAGGACCATGGTTTACATGACACAGTACAAAAAACTAGACTGAACTACGTAAATAAAAAAAACACAGAGAAAGCTATACTAGACTACAGACCTACACTGGACTGCATAAAGTGCACAAAAACAGTACCGGCATTACAGTAAATAATAAACAGTTGCACAAGTAGGTGTTGAGGCCTAGGTCTTGAAGCAAATTGATTTGTTTTGAGGGGTTAATAGTATTGAATGCAAAACTGTAGTAAGTGAAGAGCTAATGAAATGGCTTCTGCTATGGACCTGTGGTGGTGAAAGGTAAATTAGAATGGATCTAAGTCACTGCTCAGGCAGCAATTGGTATGTTTGGTCACCAACCTCTCAGAACACTTTTTCTGAGTGTTTTCTGGGGTCAAAAAGGACAGGGAGGGAGGGAATTGAAGTTGGGGAGAACACTTCTAATGAGGGAAAATATCATAGCTACATAAAGGGAGAGTGACACGAGGCATCATCTACAGAGTCTGTGTGGGTAACAGAACCAGGAATGGAGCAATCATCCTTTTGCAAGTATTCCATAGGTCCCCCAGTAGACACTAAGGAGCAGGTTGGTAGGCAAATTTTAGAAAGATATAAAATTAACAGGGAAAAGTCGTGGGAGAAATCAGATTCCCTCATTTTGATTGGCACTTCTGTTGTAAGAGATGTAGGAGGGGCAGAATTTGTTGGGTATGCCCAGGAAAGTCTTGTGATATGTGGACAGGACAACTAGAGGAGAGGCCATACTGGATCTAGACTAGACAGTGAAGCTGGTCAGGTGACGACTCTCTTGATGGGTGAGGATTTCAGGAGTGATCACAGCTCTATGACCTTTAGCTGGCCTTGGACAAGAATAGGAGCAGACAGTATGGGAAAGTATTTCATGGGGGAGGGTTGATTACAATGGTATTAAGCAGGTACTTGAGAGCATAAATTGAGAACAGATGTTCTCAAGCAAATGTATATTGAAAATCTGAATATTTTTTAGAGAGCACTTGCGTAGGGTTCTAGATAGGTTTGTCCTTATGAGGCAGGTAAAGGATGATAAGATGAAAGAATCATGGTTGACAAGAGAAATGGAGCATTTAGTCAAGGAAGAAGGAAGAGTACTTGAGGTTTAGAAAACAAAGATCAGCTAAGGTAGCTAAGAAGGAGCTCAAGAAGTGATTTAACAGTGCTAGGAGGGGACTTGAAGGCTTAGGATTAAGGAAAGACTTCAGCTCGAAAGAGGCGTTGGCTCTGGGTAAGCTTCTGTTAAGGTTCCCTTTTTCCCGCTCACTGTACATAGTGTAGTAAATGGCTGTTGTGTGTTCCTGTTAGGTGTTGGAGTCCTGAGAGACTCGATCTCCCAAGGAGCTACTTCTGCATGAAGTGCATCCAGCTGCAGCTCCTTGAAGACCATGCTAGGGATCTGGAACAGCAGCTGGATGACTTGCTTGTATGGGAGAGTGAGAAGATAATCAATCAGATTTGCAGGGAAGTAGTCATTCCAAAGTTGCAGAAGGCAAGTAGTTGGGTGACTATCAGGAGAAATGGAAAAGTGAATAGGCAGTTAGCGCCGAGCACCCCTGTGGCCATTCCTCTCAATGAGTAACACACTTTGGATACTGTTGTGGGGTATGACCTCCAAGGGGAATGCCACAGAAACCAGACTGCTAGCACTGAGCATAGATCTGTGGTGCAGAAGGGAAAGAGGGAGAAGAGAGGAGTGGTGGTGACATGGGAGAGTGTCAGTAGTCAGGAGAATAGGCAAGAGATTCTCTGAGCGTGAACGGGACACCGTAATGGTACGTTGCCTCCCAGGTGCCAGAGTCAGGGATGACTCACATTGCGTCATTTGGAAAGGGAGGGAGAGCAGCCAGATGTCTCGGTATTTATAGGTACCAATGACGTAGGAAGGAAAAGCAAAGCGGTGCTGAAAAGAGAATTTAGAGAGCTAGGTGAAAAGCTGAGAGGCAGGACTTCCAGGGTAGTAATTTCTGAATTGCTGCCTGTGCCACGTGCCAGCGAGCAGAGAAACTGGATGATTTGCCAGATAAATTCATGGCTGAGAAGCTGGTTCAGGGGGCAGGGTTAAGATTCTTGGATCATTGGGATCTATTCTGGGGGAGGTATGACCTGTACAAAAGTGACGGGTTGCACCTGGTCATGCACTTTGGTAGAGGAAATAAATGTGCAGAGTGTTTTCTAAATGGGGAGAAAATCCAACCATCTGAGATGCAAAGGGATTTGGGAGTCCTTGTACAGAGCACCCTAAAGGTTAACTTGCAGGTAGTCGGTGGTGAGAAAGGCAAATGCAATGTTAGCATTCATTTCAATAGGTCTAGAACAAGAGCAGGGATGTGATGCTGAAGCTTTATAAGACACTGGTGAGGCCTTATCTTGAGTAATATAAACAGTTCTGGGCTCATTTAAGAAAAGATGTACTGGCATTAGAGAGGTTCAGAGGAGGTTCACAAAGGTGATTCCAGGAATGAAGGGGTTATTGTACAAGGAACGTTTGATGGCTCTGGGTCTGTACTTGCTGGAATTTAGAAGGGTGGGGGGTGGGGGGGGAGATCTCATTGTATGTTGAAAGACCTTGACAGAGTTGATGTGGAAAGGATGTTTACAATGATGGAGTCAAGGACAAGAGGACGCAGCCTCAGGATAGCTGGGGATCCATTTAAAACCGAGATTCAGAGAAATTTCTTTAGCCAGAGGGTGGTGAATTTGTGGAACTTATTACCACAAGCAGCTGTGGAGGCCAGGTTGTTGGGTGTACAAGGCATCAAAGGTTACGGGGAGAAGGCTGGGGAGTGGGGCGGAGTAGGGGAGAAATAAAAGGATCAGCCAGGATTGAATGGCGGAGCAGGCTCGATGGGCCATATAGCTTAATTCTACACCCGTGTCTTATGGTAAAACCCCATGTTTTACAAGTATATGAAAAAGAGGATGGCTAGAGTGACGGCAGGACTGATCAGGGAAGAGCGAGGAAACATGCCTGGAGTCAGAGGAGTTGGGGGAGGTCATTAAGTATTTTGCTTCAGTGGGGGAATCTTGATAAATGTGAAGTCAGTGAGGAACAGTTCAATGTGCTGGAACATATGAAGGTTTAGAAAGAAGATGTCTTGGAACTTTAAAAAAAATATATCAGGGTAGGTAAGTCTCTGGGGCTGGATAGATTGTACCACAAGTTACTATGGGAGTGAAAGAGGAGATTCATATCACTGGCAGTGATCTTTGCATCCTCGGCCACTGGCGTAGTACTAGAAGTTGTACCAGAGGGTGGCAAATGTTTCCTTTTCTTCAGGAAAGGTAATAAGGATTACCCTGGGAATTGCAGACCAGTGAGACTTGCGTCAGTACTGGGCAAACTAATGGGGGGAGGATTCTTAGAGACAGGATTTGTGAGCATTTGGAGGAGGACAGGCTGATTAGGGATAATCAGCATAGTTTTGAGTGAAGCAGGTTGGAAATCACGAGCTTGATTTACTGCTTTGTGGAAGTTACAAACTGAAGATGGGGCAGTAATTGTGCATATGGATTTCAGTAAGGCATTCAATAAGCTTTCCAATGTTAGGTCAGAAAATCAGTAGGCATGGGATCCAGGGAAGCTTTGCATGTATGCAGAATTAGCTTGCCCATGGAAGACAGAGGATGGTAATACACGGAGTGTATTCTGCCTGGAGGTCTGTGACTAGAGGCCTTCCACAGCAATCTATTCAGGGACCCCAGCTCTTTTGTAATCTTTATAAACAACTTGAATGTCAAAGTTGAAGGGTGGGTTAGTAAGTTTGATAACAAGGGTTGATAATGTTGTAGATGGTGTAGAAGCTCGTCATAAAGTACAATGGGCACTGATAGGATGTACAGATGGGCTGAGAGATGGCAGGTGGAATTGAAGCTGGAATTCATCCTTGCCAAGTGTGAAGTGATACAAAGTTGAATCTGTATTACCAGGATCCTTGACAGCGTAGAGGAAAGAAGGATCTTGTGGTACGCATCTATAGATCCCTTCAAGTTGCCACACAAGTTGATGAGGTTAATAAGGAGGCATATGGTGTGTTGGCCTTCATCAGCCGGGTGATTTGAGTTCAAGAGCCGTGACGCTGCAGCTCTGTAAAACTATTTAGACTTCACTTGGAGTATTGTGTTCAGACCCGTCACCTTATCATTAGAAGGATGTGGAAGCCTTAAGGGAGGATGCAGAGGAGATTTACCAGGATGCTGCCTGGATTAGAGCATGTCTAATGAGGAAAGGTTTGGTGAGCTAAGGCTTTTCTGTATGGGGCGAAGGAGGATGAAATGCAATTTGATAGGTGTGTAAGATAAAGGGCATAGATAATGGACAGCCAGCGCCTTTTTTAATTTAACACGGTGCTCAGTGCACAGAACTCACTGCTGAGGATGATGATGGAGGCTGATACATTCAGGACATTTAAGACATTCATGTGCATAGGCACATGGATAAAAGAAAACTGGAGTGCTATGTGAGAAAGAAGGGTTAGATTGATCTTGGATTGGGTTAAAAGGATTGTGTAACATTGCGGCCTGTACTGTGCTGTATTGATCTATGTTCCAATACTTTCAATTCAAGAGGTAACAATATTTGCTTGAAGGCCTGAAAGAAGAATTAAAAATCTGGTATTTTTTTTTTTAAATTGTTTATAGCTGAAGCTTCTTTGTTAAGGATAGTTCCTTTCAGAAAGCAGTTTTACAGATAGTCAACAGTTCCTGGTGCCAGCAATGAGTATCCCTTCCCTTTCTTAGGGAAAAAACATACTCCAATGTGTGCAGATATACTTTTCTCTCCCAGAATGGTAGTGGGATTGATTTACAAGCCATAAGGTTAATGTTCAATTGAATAATTTTCGAGTGCTGTATTGTACATCTCAATTTTGCACAATTATAATTTTAATGGCAAGAATCAGTATAAAGAAGGTTGCTGCTTTTTTTTCTTATCTGAACAATGTGATTTTCTTTACAGGCAGAGACAATGTCAATGGAGGACTTGGTGAAAACGCTTATGGTCGGAAGTCGCTGGGGCAAGAGCTGAGGGTTAACAATGTGACCACTGATGTAAGCAGCATTCAGCGTGGGAGTCGTGCTTTAGCTACAAAGGAGATGAGGAAATCACAGGGTAAGCTGACTATCCAGATAAACATTAATTTTGCCTAGAAAGGTATTCTGTAAAGCATCCTTAGTGCTGCAGAAATTTAAAGGCTGAAGGGTCTCGACCTGAAGCATCGACTGTCTGTTTCCCTCTATGATGTTAATTGACCCACTGAATTCCTCTAGCATTTTCCGTGTTGCAAGGAGAATCGGAGTTAATGTCCATATCTTTTGTCAAAACTATGAAACAGAGTAAGCAAGTTAGATTTCAGTAACAGAAGGTTAAGAGGATTGAGCAAACAAAATGATAATCTGTTTGAATCAGATCACATCTGGACCAACTGTTACATTCCAAGGACTAGTTTCGTAGAGTGGAACATTGATTCCTTTGTATACAGAAGACTTTCAGGGTGATGTGTTTGACAATGGAAGAGGTGGGTGAGCTACTCAGATGGAAGAATCTTAACACGTGGATGGTGGAACAAGTCCATTCAGGGGTGATGCCCAATGGCACTTATTTACATAAAGAATAATAGAAGTCATGTCACCAGCCTCATTGAAAGGAATCAAAATTGATACATTTTCTCTAATTCTGTCAAATTGAGTTGGGGATGGCGGAGTGGGGGGGGGGGTAACACTGGGGTTGAAAGCACAGGGCAGCCATGGATCTGCAGCTTCGTTCCAAGGCCCCGCCCACTTACTCGGTGACGCGCTGACGACATCGCGCATGCTCAGTCCGGGAAGAGCGGTGTTGTTTTTCGTTCTTTGTTGAAGCGGGATCGGGAGGGGGTCCTCACCCTCGCCCCTTGGGGCGGGGAGCCGGGGACGGATCATTCTCTGCGGGGCGATACCAAGATTTTCCTTTCGGTGAGTATTGAAGCAGGTCCGGAGCGGGGAGGTCTGATGTGAGGCCGTGAAACCCATTAACATGGACTACTTGACAGATAGACCTCAGTATGTGCGGTTGGGAGACTGTAGGTCTGACACGGTGCTCAGCAGCACAGGAGCGCCGCAGGGGACCGTGCTCTCTCCGGTCCTGTTCACCCTGTACACATCAGACTTCCAATATAACTCGGAGTCCTGCCATGTGCAGAAGTTCGCTGATGACACGGCCATCGTGGGGTGTGTCAGGAATGGACAGGAGGAAGAGTATAGGAAACTGATACAGGACTTTGTGATATGGTGCAACTCAAACTACCTGCGTCTCAATATCACCAAGACCAAGGAGATGGTGGTGACTTTAGGAGACCTAGGCCTCATATGGAGCCAGTGATCATTAATGGAGAATGTGTGGAGCAGGTTAAGACCTACAAGTATCTGGGAGTGCAGTTAGACGAGAAGCTAGACTGGACTGCCAACACAGATGCCTTGTGCAGGAGGGCACAGAGTCGACTGTACTTCCTTAGAAGGTTGGCGTCATTCAATGTTTGTAGTGAGATGCTGAAGATGTACTATAGGTCAGTTGTGGAGAGCGCCCTCTTCTTTGTGGTGGCGTGTTGGGGAGGCAGCATTAAGAAGAGGGTCGCCTCACGTCTTAATAAGCTGGTAAGGAAGGCGGGCTCTGTCGTGGGCACAGAACTGGAGAGTATCACATCGGTAGCAGAGCGAAGGGCGCTGAGTAGGCTACGGTCAATCATGGAAAAGCCTGAACATCCTCTACATAGCACCATCCAGAGACAGAGAAGCAGTTTCAGCGACAGGTTGCTATCGATGCAATGCTCCTCAGACAGGATGAAGAGATCAATACTCCCCAAAGCCATTCGGCTTTACAATTCAACCGCCAGGAGTAAGATATGTTAAAGTGCCGGGATTAGGACTCAATGTATTAAGTAAACCACTTAAGAACTTTTTAAAAGCTATTTATTAATGCTTTTTGAGAGGGTGATTTTAGATGCATATCATATGTTTACTGTTAAGTATTTTTATGTAATTAGTTTTGCTAAAATAAGTGTATGGGACATTGGAAAAAATGTTGAATTTCCCCATGGGGATGAATAAAGTATCTATCTATTTATCTATCTATCTGGTGGAGATGAGATCCTGGGCTGCTAGTCTCTGCTTGTCCGACCTCCCTCAGCCTGGAGCTGAGACGCTACTGTGTCAGTGTGAGGAGCTCCGACACACTGTTGCAGTGCACAGGGTGTGGAGGGCAACAGAAACCTCAAATAAAACTCGAGTCCGACACAAGTCAGGAAGATACAGCGGTTTATTGATTTTTTATGAGAAATATCAATGAAACAATGTGTGAGCTGCTGACGGGCGGGAATAAATAATCTGCTCACAGTCACACACAATTAACTGAGTGGAGACAAGGAGTGACCGGTTGAATAATCAGTCCCGTTTCTCACCGTCACTCTGCATCGGGGAACCGATGATTATAAAATCACACTTCAGGGTCGCTGCAGATCCAGGGTCACTGCCGAGGGATTTGTCCATTTAACATCATTATATCGGCCAGGCTGCCGAATGCATCGTCCTCAGCAAAGGGAGCAAAAGGATTCTCCCCCCGGGATCATTCCCCCCCACCCCGGGACACCGGTGTCCCTGACTGAGCCCCGGACCCCGGGCTCTTCCTGTCCGGGTCATTCCCCGGGGTGTCACGTGGAGAGTCTCGCACACGCACATCCGGCGGAAGCTGCCCCGCCGGACAGCAGGCGGAAACACGTCACTGCGGGACCGCTGCGAGCGACGCACACAGCGCGAGGCCCGAGCCGGTTCCGTTAAAACCGTTGGGAATCAGCCCTCGGCGCGCGGCCGTTAAAGGTAAGGGCGGGAGTTAAAGGGGAGGGCGGGGAGTCGGCCAAATGTCCCCATCCCGCGGGCGGGGATGTTCACACATTCAGATGTTCACAGGATCCACACATTCAGTCCGGGTCTGAGTTCCTGTAGAGATCTCAGTTCCTTCATGCCGGTCTCACTGAACCGATTCCCCACCAGCCTGAAACAGATGGGAGAATAAAGATGAAATAAACAGATTACACAACAGTGTCAGTAACAGGGGACCGGGGTTAATGTTTCAACAACACTCACAGACAAATATCACCAGAAAACACGCGGATCTGCTGATATTTTATCACATTGAACATTAACACAAACACTCACTCGATCCGCTCCAGACTCGGGAGGGTCAGTATGAGGCGGCGGAGAGCGGGGACAGATCCGTCTGTCAGAGAGTTTGATCTCAGGTCCAGCTCCATCAGTGATGGGTTTGTACTGAGAGCGGAGACGAGATCCTCGGCACCAGAATCTGTGAGACCGACACGGGTCAGCCTGGAGATGAGAGAGAGTGAGGGTGAAGGACACAGAGAGACAGGAGACGGTACAAATCCCCAGCGTTTATCAGCAACACAATTACTGATCACATTAATGTTCAGTGTCAGACACCCAGTGACTGTAAACACAATCTCCCACAATCTGGTACTTACCACAGTTTCTGTATTTTACACTCCGGGTTGCTCAGAGCCGCAGACACCAGTTTCACTCCTGAATCTCCCAGTTTATTATAACTCAGGTCCAGCTCCGTCAGTGATGGTTTTGTACTGAGAGCGGAGGCGAGATCCTCGGCACCAGAATCTGTGAGACCGACACGGTTCAGCCTGGAGATGAGAGAGAGTGAGGGTGAAGGACACAGAGAGACAGGAGACGGTACAAATCCCCAGTGTTTATCAGTAACACAATTACTGATTTTTTTTCTTCAGCACGACTGCGCAAGTCGGCCAGTGAGAACAGCGAGAAGAGTTTAAAAGGAAGACAGATTTACAGAGCGAGCGTCAGAGGAGCGGGAGACAGAGTCGGAAGGCTTTGGCTCAACGGGGCTTCGGCGATAAAGGGTCGAGGCAAGGTAGGTTATCTGTTTACAATACAGACAGAGAGTATGTGTGTGAGGCTGGTTTTCTGTGCTCGGTGTCAGATATGGGAGATCCTGGAGACTCCCAGCCTCCTGGACGGCAACATCTGCACCCGGTGTGTCGAGCTGCAGCTCCTTAGGGACCGAGTTAGGGAACTGGAGATGCAGCTCGATGACCTTCGTCTGGTCAGGGAGAGCGAGGAGGTGATAGAGAGGAGTTACAGGCAGGTGGTCACACCGGGGCCACGGGAGACTGAAGAAGTGGGTCACAGTCAGGAGAGGGAAGGACAAGAGGCAGGTACTAGAGAGTACCCCTGTGGCTATTCCCCTTGACAATAAGTACCCCTGTTCAATTACTGCTGGAGAGGGGTGGGGACAGCCTACCTGGTGGAGGCAACAGTGGCCCTCTGGCTCAGAAGGACGGGGAAAGGAAGAGGAAGACAGTAGTGATAGGTGACTCTGTCGTTTGAGGGCCAGACAGACGATTCTGTGGACGCAGGAAAGAAACGCGGATGGTCGTTTGCCTCCCAGGTGCCAGGGTCCGGGATGTTTCAGAACACGTCCAAGATATCCTGCGGTGGGAGGGAGAACAGCCAGAGGTCGTGGTACATATTGGTACCAGTGACATAGGTAGGAAAAGGGAAGAGGTCCTGAAAACAGAGTACAGGGAATTAGGAAGGAAGTTGAGAAGCAGGACCGGCAAAGGTAGTAATCTCGGGATTACTGCCTGTGCCACGCGACAGTGAGTACAGGAATAGAATGAGGTGGAGGATGAATGCGTGGCTGAGGGATTGGAGCAGGAGGCAGGGATTCAGATTTCTGGATCACTGGGACCTCCTTTGGAGCAGCTGTGACCTGCACAAAAAGGACGGGTTGCACTTGAACGCCAGGGAAACCGATATCCTGGTGGAAAGGTTTGCTAAGGCTATTGGGGAGAATTTAATCTAGAATTGCTGGGAGGGGGTGGGAACTGAAATGAAGTGATGGCGGAAAGGGAGGTTGGCTCACAAATAGAGAAAATTTGGAGACAGCGCGAGAGGGAGGATAGGCAGGTGATAGAGAAGGGACGCTCTCAGACCGATGGTTTGAGGTGTGTCTATTTTAATGCAAGGAGTGTTGTGAACAAAGCGGATGAGCTTAGAGCGTGGATCAGTACTTGGAGATATGATGTGGTGGCCATTACAGAGACTTGGATGGTGCAGGGACAGGAATGTTTATTTCGAGTGCCCAGCTTTAGATGTTTCAGAAAGGACAGGGAGGGAGGCCACAGAGGTGGGGGCATGGCACTGTTGATCAGAGATAGTGTCACGGCTGCGGAAAAGGAGGAAGTCAAGGAGGGATTGTCTGCAGTCTCTGTGGGTGGAGGTTAGGAACAGGAAGGGGTCAATAACTCGACTGGGTGTTTTATACAGACCACCCAACAGTAACAGGGACATCGAGGAGCAGATAGGGAGACAGATTCTGGAAAGGAGAACAATAACAGACTTGTTGAAGTGGGAGATTTTAATTTCCCAAATATTGATTGGCATCTCCCTAGAGTGAGGGGTTTTGACGGGGTGGAGTTTTTTAGGTGTGTTCAGGAAGGTTTCCTGACACAATATGTAGATAAGCCTACGAGAGGAGAGGCTGCACTTGATCCGGTATTGGGAAATGAACCTGGCCAGGTGTCAGGTCTCTCAGTGGGAGAGCATTTTGGAGATAGTGATCACAATTCTATCTCTTTTACCACAGCATTGGAGAGGGAGAGGAACAGGCAAGTTAGGGAAACCTTTAATTGGAGTAAGGAGAACTATGAGCCTATCAGGCTGGAATTTGTAAGCATAAATTGGAAATTGATGTCCTCAGGGAAACAGACCAAAGAAATGTAGAAAATGTTCAAGGGATATTTGTGTGGGGTTCTGAGTACATACGTTCCAATGAGACATGGAAAGGATGGGAGGGTACAAGATCCCTGGTGCACAAAGGCCGTTGTAAATCTAGTGAAGAAGAAAAGCAGAGTTTCCAAAAGGTTCAAAAACTGGGTAATGATATGAATCTGGAAGATTATAAGGCTAGTCTGTCAGCGAGTTTGATATCAGGTCCAGCCCCGTCAGTGATGGGTTTGTACTGAGAGCGGAGACGAGATCCTCGACACCAGAATCTGTGAGACCGACATTCTCCAGCCTGGAGATGAGAGAGAGTGAGGGTGAAGGGCACAGAGAGACAGGAGACGGCACAAATCCCCAGTGTTTATCAGTAACATAATTAGTGATCACATTAATGTTCAGGGTCAGACACCCAGTGACTGTAAACACAATCTCCCACAGTCTGGTACTTACCCCAGTTTCTGTATTTTACACTCCGGGTTCCTCAGAGCCGCAGACACCAGTTTCACTCCTGAATCTCCCAGTTTATTATAACTTAGGTCCAGCTCCGTCAGTGATGGTTTTGTACTGAGAGCGGAGGCGAGATCCTCGGCACCAGAATCTGTGAGACCGACATCCCTCAGCCTGGAGATGAGAGAGAGTGAGGGTGAAGGAGACAGAGAGACAGGAGACGGTACAAATCCCCAGTGTTTATCAGTAACACAATTACTGATCACATTAATGTTCAGTGTCAGACACCCAGTGACTGAAAACACAATCTCCCACAGTCTGGTACTTACCACAGTCTCTGTATTTTACACTCCGGGTTCCTCAGAGCCGCAGACACCAGTTTCACTCCTGAATCCCCCAGTTTATTATAACTCAGGCCCAGCTCCGTCAGTGATGGGTTTGTACTGAGAGCGGAGGCGAGATCCTCGGCACCAGAATCTGTGAGACCGACTCTCCACAGCCTGGAGATGAGAGAGAGTGAGGGTGAAGGACACAGAGAGACAGGATACGGTACAAATCCCCAGTGTTTATCAGTAACACAATTACTGATTTTTTTCTTCAGTACGACTGCGCAAGTTGGCCAGTGAGAAGAGCGAGAAGAGTTTAAAAGGAAGACAGATTTACAGAGCGAGCGTCAGAGGAGCGGGAGACAGAGTAGGAAGGCTTTGGCTCAACGGGGCTTCGGCGATAAAGGGTCGAGGCGAGGTAGGTTATCTGTTTACAATACAGACAGAGAGTATGTGTGTGAGGCTGGTTTTCTGTGCTCGGTGTCAGATGTGGGAGATCCTGGAGACTCCCAGCCTCCTGGACGGCAACATCTGCACCCGGTGTGTCCAGCTGCAGCTCCTTAGGGACCGAGTTAGGGAACTGGAGACGCAGCTCGATGACCTTCGTCTGGTCAGGGAGAGCGAGGAGGTGATAGAGAGGAGTTACAGGCAGGTGGTCACACCGGGGCCACGGGAGACTGAAGAAGTGGGTCACAGTCAGGAGAGGGAAGGGCAAGAAGCAGGTACTAGAGAGTACCCCTGTGGCTATTCCCCTTGACGATAAGTACCCCTGTTCAAGTACTGCTGGAGAGGGGTGGGGACAGCCTACCTGGTGGAGGCAACAGTGGCCCTGTGGCTCAGAAGGGCAGGGAAAGGAAGAGGAAGACAGTAGTGATAGGTGACTCTGTCGTTTGAGGGCCAGACAGACGATTCTGTGGACGCAGGAAAGAAACGCGGATGGTCGTTTGCCTCCCAGGTGCCAGGGTCCGGGATGTTTCAGAACACGTCCAAGATATCCTGCAGTGTGAGGGAGAACAGCCAGAGGTCGTGGTACATATTGGTACCTGTGACATAGGTAGGAAAAGGGAAGAGGTCCTGAAAACAGAGTACAGGGAGTTAGGAAGGAAGTTGAGAAGCAGGACCGGCAAAGGTAGTAATCTCGGGATTACTGCCTGTGCCACGCGACAGTGAGTACAGGAATAGAATGAGGTGGAGGATGAATGCGTGGCTGAGGGATTGGAGCAGGAGGCAGGGATTCAGATTTCTGGATTACTGGCACCTCCTTTGGAGCAGCTGTGACCTGCACAAAAAGGACGGGTTGCACTTGAATGCCAGGGAAACCGATATCCAGGTTTGCTAAGGCGATCGGGGAGAATTTAAACTAGAATTGCTGGGAGTGGGTGGGAACTGAAATGAATTGATGGCGGAAAGGGAGGTTGGCTCACAAATAGAGAAAATTTGGAGACAGCGCGAGAGGGAGGATAGGCAGGTGATAGAGAAGGGACGCTCTCAGACCGATGGTTTGAGGTGTGTCTATTTTAATGCAAGGAGTGTTGTGAACAAAGCGGATGAGCTTAGAGCGTGGATCAGTACTTGGAGATATGATATGGTGGCCATTACAGAGACTTGGATGGTGCAGGGACAGGAATGTTTATTTCGAGTGCCCGGCTTTAGATGTTTCAGAAAGGGCAGGGAGGGAGGCCACAGAGGTGGGGGCATGGCACTGTTGATCAGAGATAGTGTCACGGCTGCGGAAAAGGAGGAAGTCATGGAGGGATTGTCTGTGGAGTCTCTGTGGGTGGAGGTTAGGAACAGGAAGGGGTCAATAACTCGACTGGGTGTTTTGTATAGACCTCCCAACAGTAACAGGGACATCGAGGAGCAGATAGGGAGACAGATTCTGGAAAGGAGTAACAATAACAGGATTGTTGAAGTGGGAGATTTTAATTTCCCAAATATTGATTGGCATCTCCCTAGAGTGAAGGGTTTTGACGGGGTGGAGTTTGTTAGGTGTGTTCAGGAAGGTTTCCTGACACAATATGTAGATAAGCCTACAAGAGGAGAGGCTGCACTTGATCCGGTATTGGGAAATGAACCTGGCCAGGTGTCAGGTCTCTCAGTGGGAGAGCATTTTGGAGATAGTGATCACAATTCTATCTCTTTTACCATAGCATTAGAGAGGGATAGGAACAGGGAAGTTAGGGAAACCTCTAATTGCAGTAAGGAGAACTATGAGCCTATCAGGCTGGAACTTGTAAGCATAAATTGGAAATTGATGTCCTTGGGGAAATGGACCAAAGAAATGTAGAAAATGTTCAAGGGATATTTGCGTGGGGTTCTGAGTAGATACGTTCCAATGAGACATGGAAAGGATGGTAGGGTACAAGATCCGTGGTGCACAAAGGCCGTTGTAAATCTAGTGAAGAAGAAAAGAAGAGCTTCCAAAAGGTTCAAAAACTAGGTAATGATATGAATCTGGAAGATTATAAGACTAGTCTGTCAGCAAGTTTGATATCAGGTCCAGCCCCGTCAGTGATGGGTTTGTACTGAGAGCGGAGGCGAGATCCTCGACACCAGAATCTGTGAGACCGACATTCTCCAGCCTGGAGATGAGAGAGAGTGAGGGTGAAGGACACAGAGAGACAGGAGATGGTACAAATCCCCAGTATATATCAGTAACACAATTACTGATCACATTAATGTTCAGTGTCAGACACCCAGTGACTGTAAACACAATCTCCCACAGTCTGGTACTTACCCCAGTCTCTGTATTTTACACTCCGGGTTCCTCAGAGCCGCAGACACCAGTTTCACTCCTGAATCTCCCAGGTCATTCCCCCCGAGTCTAAACACAAACAGACAAATTGATGAACATAGTGATTAAAACCGTGGGTCTGAGGCAATTTCTCTCACTCAGATATTTCAGGGAACATTAAACCCTTTATTAATTCACTGATCGTAGTTCCCATCACTGTCAATGTCCCTCACTGCCCAGCTCCAATGAATTCACCGAATGTCAGTAATTTCGTCTGTCGGTGTGACCCTGTAAACTCCACATATTCTCTCTCATTCCCTGATGGTTAGAAAAGTGTTCCATACGTGAGACAGTCGGAAAGGGTGGGGGTGAAGGGGAGAAAGTCAAACAGTGAGGAAGACTTGAGAATCGGGAAATGTCGAATGGAGATGGAGGAAGAGACATCACCTAAGGTAAAGGATGGAAAGACACAGAAGGAAGGGGGATGTGGATGAGAGATCCCACGAGGATGGGGGATGGCGGAGAGAGATCCCACAGGAGGAAGGGGGATGTGGAAGAGAGATCCCACAAGAGGAAGGGTGATGGGGGAGAGAGATCCCACAGGAGGAAGGGGGATCAGGGAGGGAGATCCCACAGGAGGAAGGGGGATGGGGGAGAGAGATCTGACAGGAGGAAGGGGGATGGGGGAGAGAGTTCCCCCAAGAGGAAGGGGGATGTGGAAGAGAGATCCCACAAGAGGAAGGGGGATGGAGAAGAGAGATCCCACAAGGAGAAGGGAGATGTGGAAGAGAGATCCCACAGGAGGAAGGGGGATGGGGAAGAGAGATCCCACAGGAGGGAGGGGGATGGGGGATAGAGCTCCCACAGGAGGAAGGAGGATGGGGGAGAGGGATTCCACAGGAGGAAGGGGGAAGGGGGAGAGATATCCCACAGGAGGAAGGGGGAAGGGGGAGAGAGATCCCACAGGAGGAAGGGGGATCGGGGAGAGAGCTCCCACAGGAGGAAGCGGGATGGGGGAGAGAGATCCCACAGGCGGAAGGGGGATGGGGGAGAGGGATCGCACAAGAGGAAGGGGGGAGGGGGAGAGAGATCCCACAGGAGGAAGGGGGATGGGGGAGAGAGCTCCCACAGGAGGAATGGGGATGGGGGAGAGGGATCCCACAGGAGGAAGGCGGAAGGGGGAGAGAGATCCCACAGGACAAAGGGGGATGGGGGAGAGAGCTGCTACAGGAGGAAGGGGGATGGGGGTGTGAGATCCCACAGGAGGAAGTGGGATGGGGGAGAGAGCTGCCTCAGGAGGAAGGGTGATGGGGGAGAGAGATCCCACAGGAGGAAGGGGGTTGGGGGAGTGAGATCCCACAGGAGGAAGGGGGAAGGGGGAGAGAGTTTCCCCAAGAGGAAGGGGGATGTGGAAGAGAGATCCCACAAGAGGAAGGGGGATGGGGGAGACTGATCCCACAGAAAGAAGGGGGATGGGGGAGAGAGATCCCACAGGAGGAAGTGGGATGGGGGAGAGAGCTCCCACAGGAGGAAGGGGGATGGGGGAGTGAGCTCCCACAGGAGGAAGGGGGATGGGGGAGTGAGATCCCACAGGAGGAAGGGTGATGGGGGAGAGAGATCCCACAGAACGAAGGGGGATGGGGGAGAGAGATCCCACAGGAGGAAGTGGGATGGGGGAGAGAGCTGCCTCAGGAGGAAGGGTGATGGGGGAGAGAGCTCCCACAGGAGGAAGGGGGATGGGGGAGTGAGATCACACAGGAGGAAGGGTGATGGGGGAGTGAGATCCCACAGGAGGAAGGGGGAAGGGGGAGAGAGTTCCCCCAGGAGGAAGGGGGAATGTGGAAGAGAGATCCCACAGGAGGAAGGGGGATGGGGGAGGGAGCTCCCACAGGAGGAAGGGGGATGGGGGAGAGAGCTCCCGCAGGGGGAAGGGGGATGGGGAAGAAAGATACCGCAGCAGGAAGGGGGATGGGGCAGAGAGATCCCGCAGGAGGAAGGGGGAAGGGGGAGATAGATCCCGCAGGAGGAAGGGGATGGGGAAGAGAGGAAGGGGGATGTGGAAGAGAGTTCCCACAGGAGAAAGGGCGCTATGGTGTGAGCTCCCACAGGAGGAGGGGGGATGGGGCAGAGAGATCCCGCAGGAGGAAGGGGGATGGGGCAGAGAGGAAGGGGGATGGGGGAGAGAGATCCCACAGGAGGAGGGGGGATGGGGGATAGAGATCCCACAGGAGGAAGAGGGATGGTGGAGAGAGATTCCACAGGGGGAGAGAGATCCCACAGCAGGAAGGGGGATGGGGGAGATAGATCCCGCAGGAGGAAGGGGATGGGGCAGAGAGATCCCGCAGGAGGAAGGGGCATGGGGCAGAGAGGAAGGGTGATGGGGCAGAGAGCTGCCGCAGGAGGAAGGCGGATGGGGATGAGAGATCCCACAGGAGGAGGAGGGATGGGGGATAGAGATCCCACAGGAGGAAGGGGGATGGGGGAGAGAGATCCCACAGTAGGAAGGGGGATGGGGGAGAGAGATCCCACGGGAGGAAGGGGTATGGGGCAGAGAGATCCCACGAGGAAGGGGGATGGGGCAGAGAGCTCCCGCAGGAGGAAGGGGGATGGGGATGAGAGATCCCACAGGAGGAAGTGGGATGGGGAAGAGAGATACCACAGGAGAAAGGGGGATTGGGAACAGAAGCCCAACAGCTGGAAGCGGGATGCGGAAGAGATATACCTCAGGATGAATGTGTATGGGAAAGACAGATCCCACTGGAAATGGTGTGATTGGAACAGAGTTCGCACAGGAGGAAGGGTGATGTCACAGGTGGAATGGGGGTGGGGCGGTGAGAGCCCACAGGAGGAAATCGGATGGACGAGCCATCCCGAAGTTGGGGAAGAGAATGGGGAAGAGATATCCCACAGCTGGAAGCAGAAAGGGGAACAAAGATCCCGGAGGAGGACGGGGAATGGGGGAGAGAGATCCCGCAGGAGGACGGGGGATGGGGGAGAGAGATCCCATAGGAGGACGTGGGATGGGGGAGAGAGAACCCGCAGGAGGAAGGGGGATGGAGGAGAGAGATCCCACTGGAGAAAGGGAGATGGGGCAGAGAGTGATCCCGCAGGAGGAAGGGGGATGGGGGAGAGAGATCCCGCAGGAGGAAGGCGGACGGAGGAGAGAGATCCCGCAGGATGAAGGGGGATGGGGGAGAGAGATCCCGCAGGAGGAAGGGGGAGAGAGGAGGGAAATCCCGCAGCAGGAAGGGGGATGGGGGAGAGAGATCCCCCAGCAGGAAGTGGGATTGGGGAGAGAGATCCCCCAGCAGGAAGTGGGATTGGGGAGAGAGATCCCACAGCAGGAAGGGTGATGGTGTAGATAGATCCCGCAGGAGGAAGGGGATGGGGAAGAGAGCTCCCGCAGGAGGAATGGGGATGGGGAAGAGAGATACCGCAGCAGGAAGGGGGATGGGGAAGAGAGATACCGCAGCAGGAAGGGGGATGGGGGAGGGAGATCCCGCAGGAGAAAAGGGGATGGGGGAGGGAGATCCCGCAGGCGGAAGGGGGATGGGACAGAGAGATTCCGCAGGAGGAAGGTGGACAAGGGCAGAGAGATTCCGCAGGAGGAAGGGGGACAGGGCAGAGAGATTCCGCAGGTGGAAGGGGGACGGGGGAGAGAGATCCCGCAGGATGAAGGGGGATGGGGGAGAGAGATCCCGCAGGAGGAAGGGGGGGAGGGGAGAGATATCCCGCAGGAGGAAGGCGGACGGGGGAGAGATATCCCGCAGGAGGAAGGCGGACGGGGGAGAGAGATCCCGCAGGAGGAAGGCGGACGGGGGAGAGAGATCCCGCAGGAGGAAGGCGGACGGGGGAGAGAGATTCCGCAGGAGGAAGGGGGACGGGGAGAGAGATCCCGCAGCGGGAAGGGGGACGGGGGAGAGAGATCCCGCAGGGGGAAGGGGGACGGGGGAAGAGAGATCCCGCAGGGGGAAGGGGGATGGGGCAGAGAGATCGCGCAGGACGAAGGGGGATGGGGGAGAGAGATCCCGCAGGAGGAAGGGGGATGGGGGAGAGAGATCCCGCAGGAGGAAGGGGGATGGGGGAGAGAGATCCCGCAGGATGAAGGGGAATGGGGGAGAGAGATCCCACGGGAGGAAGGGGGATAGGGTGGAGAGATCCCACTAGAGGAAGGGGGATGGGGATTAGAGATCCCACTGGGGGAAGGGGGATGCAGGAGAGGGATCCCTCAGGAGGAAGGGGGATTGTGGAGAGAGATCCCACAGGAGGAAGGGGGATAGGGAATAGAGATCCCACAGGGGGAAGGGGGATGCTGAGGAGAGATGCAACAGCAGGAAGGGGGAGTGGGGATAGAGAGCCCAGAGGATGAATGGGGGATGGGAAAGTGAGATCCCACAGGGGGATTGCCTCCCGTGCCACGTGCTAGTGAGGCTAGAAATAATGCAGCTAAATATGTGGCTGAGGGGATGGTGCCTGAGGGAGGGGTTCATGTTTCTGGACAATTGGGCTTTCTTCCAGGGGAGGTGGGACCCGTTCAAATTGGGCAGTTTGCACCTTAACTGGAGGGGGACTAACATCCTTGCCGGTAGGTTAGCAAGTTCTGCTCCGGGGGGTTTAAACAAGGTTGCAGGGGGAGGGGGCAGAGTGTTAGAGCAGATAGTGATGTGGAGGAGGATAATGGTCATGTGAGGACTGCCTGTATAGACAGATATCAATGGTTTGTACGTGATAGAAATGTTCTTAGGTTCATCTATTTCAATGCAAGGAGTATTGTAGGTAAGGTAGATGAGTTTAGGGCGTGGATTGGCACATGATGATTTCGACATTATTGCTATTAGTAAGACTTGGTTTGCAGGAGGGGCAGGACTGGCAGCTTCATGTTCCGAGGTTACGTTGTTTCAGATGTGATAGAGGGGGAGGGATGAAAGGGGGAGGAGTGGCATTACTAGTCAGGGAGAATCTCACAGCTGTGCGTAGACGGGACAGTCCGGAGGGCTCGTCTACCGAGGCCGTATGGGTGGAGCTGAGGAACGGGAAAGGAGTGACCACACGAATAGGGTATTATTATATACGGTCCAATAGTCAGAGAGAATTGGGGGAGCAAATCTGTACAGAGTTAGCACACCAATGTAAGAAACAGAAAGTTGTAATCGTAGGGGATTTTAACTTCCCACATATTGACCTGGACTCCCACTCTGTGAAAGGGTTAGATGGCGTGGAGTTTGTCAAATGTGTTCAGGAAAGTTTTCTAAATTAATATATTGAGGTACCAACGAGAGAGGGGGCAGTACCTGATCTCCTATTAGGGAATCAGACAGGTCAGGTGACAGAAGTATGTGTAAGCGAACATTTTGGGTCCAGTGACCATAATGTCATTAGTTTCAAGATAATTATGGATAAGGATAGGACTGGTCCACCAGTTAAGGTTCTGAACTGGAGAAGGGCCAATTTTGTGGAAATGAGAGAGGATCTGGGAAGAGTGGATTGGGATAAGTTGTTTTCTGGCAATGATGTATTCAGTAAGTGGAGTTACTGAACCGCGCTTACATCCGGAGTTTGCATGTTCCTGCCAGGATTAAAGGCAAAGTTAATAGGGATAGGGAACCTTGTTGTTCAAGGGATATTGGTGATCTGGTTAAGTAGGTGTTTAGCAGGTACAGGCAACAAGGAACAAATGAGATACTTGAAGAGGATAGAGAATGTAAGGGAATACTAAAGAAGGAAATCAGGAAGGCAAAAAGAAGACATGAGGTTGTGTTGGCAGATAATGTGAAGGTAAACCTGAAGGGTTCCTACGAGTATATTAAGAGTAAAAGGATAGTAAAGGACAAAATTGGTCCACTAGAGATCAGAGTGGTTGTCTATGTGGTCGATGTGTGGAGCATCATGAGATGGGGAAGATTTTAAACGTTTTTTTTGCGTCAGTGTTTACTCAGGAAACTGGCATAGCGGATATGGAATTAAAGGAAACAAACAGTAGTGTCATGGAACGCAGCCAGTGAGTGAGTGAGCCAGTGAAGGAGTGGAGATTTGAGGCTTTGATTCGAGAGATTCTGGCAGTTTTGGCAGTTGGACTGTGCAAATCAGGACAACCAAGATTTGAATAGCTCAGACTCAGCAGAAAGCAGCTGATTGACCAAGCAGTTTGAAAAGCTCAAACAAATAAATAGAGGGGTAGCTCAAGCTGAGCGGCCCGTGGAAAGCGGCCAGTGAGTGAGTGGAGATTTGAGGCTTTGACAGGTCTTTACAATGCCTCCTGAGACGGTGATGTGCCTTTCCTGTGAGATGTGGTAGTCTTGGGTGAACTCCCCTCTCCCGCAGAGTCACATCTGCCAGAAGTGTATGCGGCTGGGCGATCTGGAAGACCGTGTGAGGAATCTGGAGCAGCAGCTGGATGACCTTTGACTCATAAGGCAGAATGAGGCAGACAGAGATGAGAGCTACAGGGAGATAGTCACACCTAGGCTGCCGGAAGCAGGTCGTCGGGTGACAGTCCGAGGGGGGAAAGCGAAGGAGAGTAGACAGGAGGTGCAGAGCACCCCTGTAGTCATTCCCCTGAATAATAAGTTTACCGTCCTGGAAGCTGTTGGCGGGGACGACTGACCAGGTGTGAGCCATGGTGGCAGGGCCTCTGTCACTGAGTCTGTCCCTGTGGTGCAGAAGGGTGGGACGGAGAGGAGGAGAGCTGTCATCATTGGAGACTCTATAGTCAGGGGAGCCGACAGGAGATTTTGTGGACATGAGAAGGAAACACGCATGGTTTTTTGCCTCCCGGGTGCCAGGGTCTGGGATGTGTCTCACCGGGTACATGACATTCTGGTACGAGAAGGAAAGCAACCAGAAGTCGTGATACATATTGGTACCAACGACATAGACAGGAAGAGGGATGAGGTCCTGAAGTGTGAGTTTCGGGAACTAGGCAGAAGGCTGAAGAACAGGACCTCAAGGGTGGTGTTCTGAGGATTGCTGCCAGTGCTACGTGATAGTGATGGTAAGAATTGGAGGAGATGGCAGTTGAATGCGTTGCTGAGGAGTTGGTGCAGGGGGCAGGGTTTTAGATTTTTAGACCATTGGGATCTCTTCTGGGGAAGGTGGGACCTGTCCATATTTGATGGGTTGCACCTGAACTCAAGGGGGAGCAATATCCTCGCTGGTAGGTTTGCTAGCATGGTTCGGGAGGGTTTAAACTAATTTGCAAGGGGGATGGGACCCAGAGCGATAGAGCAGTGAAAGAAGTGCATGGAGTAAAGCCAGATCTAACATATAGAGAGGCTTTGAGGAAAGAGCAGCAGAATAAAGGGTGTAAAGGCAGTAAGGTAGAAGGGCTAAAGTGCGTGTACTTCAATGCAAGAAGCATCAGGAACAAAGGTGATGTTCTGAGAGCTTGGATACATACATGGAATTATGATGTAGTGGCCATTGCGGAGACTTGGCTGGCACCAGGGCAGGAATGGATTCTCAATATTCCTGGATTTCAGTGCTTTAAAAGGGATAGAGAGGGGGGAAAAGGGGAGGAGGGGTGGCATTACTGGTCAGGGATACTATTACAGCTACAGAAAGGGTGGGTAATGTAGCAGGATCCTCTTTTGAGTCAGTATGGGTGGAAGTCAGGAGCAGGAAGGGAGCAGTTATTCTACTGGGGGTATTCTATAGGCCCCCTGGTTGCAGCAGAGATACCGAGGAGCAGATTGTGAGGCAGATTTTGGAAAGGTGCAAAAATAATAGGGTTGTTATCATGGGTGACTTTAACTTCCCTAATATTGATTGGCACTTGATTAGTTCCAAGGGTTTAGATGGGGCAGAGTTTGTTAAGTGTGTCCAGGATGGATTCCTGTCTCAGTATGTTGACAGGCCGACGAGGGGGAATGCCATACCAGATCTAGTATTAGGTAACGAACCGTGTCAGGTCACAGATCTGTCAGTGGGTGAGCATCTGGGGGACAGCGATCACCGCTTCCTGGCCTGTAGCATTATCATGGAAAAGGACAGAATCAGAGAGGACAGGAAAATTTTTAATTGGGGAAGGGCAAATTATGAGGCTATAAGACTAGAACTTGCGGGTGTGAATTGGGATGATGTTTTTGCAGGGAAATGTACTATGGACATGTGGTCGATGTTTAAGGATCTCTTGTAGGATGTTAGGGATTAATTTGTCCCGCTGAGGAAGATAAAGAATGGTAGGATGAAGGAACCATGGGTGACAAGTGAAGTGGAAAATCTAGTCAGGTGGAAGAAGGCAGCATACACGAGGTTTAGGAAGCAAGGATCAGATGGGTCTATTGAGGAACATAGGGTAGCAAGAAAGGAGCTTAAGAAGGAGCTGAGAAGAGCAGGAAGGGGGCATGAGAAGGCCTTGGCGTGTAGGGTAAAGGAAAACCCCAAGGCATTCTTCAATTATGTGAGGAACAATAGGATGATAGGAATGATGGTAGGACCGATTAGAGAGAAAAGTGGGAAGATGTGCCTGGAGGCTGTGGAAGTGAGCGAGGTCCTCAATGAATACTTCTCTTCAGTATTCACCAATGAGAGGGAACTTGATGACGGTGAGGACAATATGAGTGAGGTTGATGTTCTGGAGCATGTTGATATTAAGGGAGAGGAGGTGTTGGAGTTGTTAGGACTGATAAGTCCCCGGGGCCTGTCGGAATATTCCCCAGGCTGCTCCACGAGGCAAGGGAAGAGATTGCTGAACCTCTGGCTAGGATCTTTATGTTCTCGTTGTCCACAGGAATGGTACGGGAGGATTGGAGGGAGGCGAATGCTGTCCCCTTGTTCAAAAAAGGTAGTAGGGCTAGTCCAGGTAATTATAGATCAGTAAGCCTTACATCTGTGGTGGGAAAGCTGTTGGAAAAGATTCTTAGAGATAGGATCAATGGGCATTTAGAGTATCATGGTCTGATCAGGGACAGTCAGCATGGCTTTGTGAAGGGCAGATTGTGCCTAACAAGCCTGATAGAGTTCTTTGAGGAGGTGACCAGGCATATAGATGAGGGTGGTGCAGTTGATGTGATCTATAAGGATTTTTGTAAGGCATTTGACAAGTTCCACATGGTAGGCTTATTCAGAAAGTCAAGGCATAGGATCCAGGGAAGTTTGGCCAGGTGGATTCAGAATTGGCTTGCTTGCTGAAGGAAGATGGTCATGGTGGAGGTAGAACAATCAGATTGGAGGGTTGTGACTGGTGGTGTCCCTCAAGGATCTGTACTGGGACTTCTACTTTTTGTGATATTTATTAACGACCTGGATGTGGGGGTAGAAGGGTGGGTTGGCAAATTTGCAGATGACACAAAGGTTGGTGGTGTTGTAGATAGTGTAGCGGATTGGCGACGATTGCAGAGAGACATTGATAGGATGCAGAAGTGGGCTGAGAAGTGGCAGATGGAATTCAACCCGGAGAAGTGTGAGGTGGTACACTTTGGAAGGACAAACTCCAAGGCAAAGTACAAAGTAAATGGCAGGATAGTTGGTAGTGTGGAGGAGCAGAGGGATCAGGGGATACATGTCCACAGATCCCTGGAAGTTGCCTCACAGGTAGATAGGGTAATTAAGAAAGCTTATGGGGTGTTAGCTTTCATAAGTCAAGGGATAGGGTTTAAGAGACGCGATGTAATGATGCAGCTCTATAAAACTCTAGTTAGGCCACACTTGGAGTGCTGTGTCCAGTTCTGGTCACCTCACTATAGGGAGGATGTGGAAGCATTGGAAAGGGTACAGAGGGGATTTACCAGGATACTGCCTGGTTTAGAGAGTATGGATTATGATCAGAGATTAAGGGAGCTAGGGCTTTACTCTTTGGAAAGAAGGAGGATGAGAGGAGACATGATAGAGGTGTACAAGATATTAAGAGGAATAGACAGAGTGGACAGCCAGCGCCTCTTCCCCAGGGCAGCACTGCTCAGTACAAGAGGACATGGCTTTAAGGTAAGGGGAGGGAAGTTCAAGGGGGATATTAGAGGAAAGTTTTTCACTCAGAGAGTGGTTGTTGCGTGGAATGCACTGCCTGAGTCAGTGGTGGAGGCAGATACACTAGTGAAGTTTAAGAAACTTCTAGACAGGTATATGGAGGAATTTAAGGTGGGGGGTTATATGGAAGGCAGGGTTTGAGGGTCGGCACAACATTGTGGGCCGAAGGGCCTGTAATGTGCTGTACTATTCTATGTCTTATGGAACACATAGAGATTAAAGAGGAGGAGGTGCTTACTGCCTTACAGCAAATAAAGGTAAATAAATCCCCCAGGCCTGACATGATATTTTCTCGGACCTTGAGAGAGACTAGTGTAGAAATTGCAGGGGTCCTGGCAGAAATATTTAAAACGTATTTCGCCACAATTGCGATGCCGGAGGATTGGAGGGAAGCTCATGTTGTTCCGTTGTTTGAAAAAGGCTTCAAAAGTGCACCAGGTAATTACAGGCCAGTGAGCCTGACATCGGTATTAGGTAAATTATTGGAAGGTGTTCTGAGAGATCGGATATACAAGGATTTGGACAACCAAGGGCTGTTTAAAGATAGTCAGCATGGCTTTGTTCATGGCAGATCGTGTTTAATGAATCCTGTAGTGTTTTTCGAGGAGGTTACCAAGAATGCACATGAAGGAAAGGCTGTGGATGTTGTCTACATGAACTTTAGTAAGGCTTTTGACAAGGTCCCACATGGGAGGTTAGTTCAGAAGGTTCAGACAGTAGGTATCCATGGAGAGGTTGTAGATTGGATTCGAAATTGGCTGTGTGTGAGAAGGCAGAGAGTGGTAGTGGATCATTGCTTCTCAGACTGGAGGCCTGTGACTAGTGGTGTGTCTCAGGGATCTGTGCTGGGACCATTGTTGTTTGTTGTCTATATCAATGATCTAGATGATAATGTGATAAATTGGATCAGCAAGTTTGCTGATGACACTAAGATGGAGGCGTTGTGGACTGCGAGGAAGGCTTTCAAAGCTTGCAGAGGGATCTGGACCAACTGACAACATGGGCCAGAAAATGGCAGATGGAATTTAATGCAGACAAGTGTGAGTTGTTTCATTTTGTAAGGACAAATCAAGGTAGGACATACACAGTAAATGGTTGGGTACTGAGGAGTGCGCAGGATGAAAGGGATCTGGGAGTTCAGATACATAATTCCCTGAAAGTGGCGTCACAGGGAGACAGGGTTGTAAAGAAGGCTTTTGGCATCCTGGCATTCATAAATCAAAGTTGAGTATAGGAGTTGGAATGTTATGGTAAGGTTGTATAAGACATTGGTGAGGCCAAATTTGGAGTATTGTGTGCAGTTCTGGTCACTGAACTATAGGACGGATATCAGTAAGACTGAAAGTGTGCGGAAAAGATCTGCGAGGATGTTGCCGGCTCTTCAGGAGTTGAGTTACAAGGAAAGATTGAACAGGTTAGGACTTTATTCCTTGGAGCGCAGAAGAATGAGGGGAGATTTGATACAAGTTTACACAATTACGAGGGGTATAGACAGGGTAGATGCGAATGGGCTCTTTCCACACGGACTAGGAGAGATAAATTACAAAAGGACTTTGCTTCAGGGTGAAAGGGGAAAGGTTTAGGGGGAATGTCCTCACTCAGAGAGTTGTGAGAGTGTGGAACGAGCTGCCATCTGATGTGGAAAATGCGGACACACTCTTAAGTTTTAAGAATAAATCTGATAGATGCATGGCTGGGAGAGGTCTGGAGTGTTATGGACTGGGTGCAGGTCAATGGGACTATCGGAATAAAGTTTTGGCACAGAGCAGAAGGGCCGAATGGCTTGTTTTCTGTGCTGTAGTGTTCTATGATTTTACAATTCTATAAAAGAATATGGGGAGGTCAGTTCCCACAGGAAGAAGGAGGATAGGGAAGAGAGATACCACAGGGGATGGTGTAGAAAAATCCGACTGGAGGAAGGGGAATGGGGGAGAGAGATCCAACAGGAGGGAGGGGGATGGGGAAGTGAGATCCCACAGGAGGAAGGGGGATAGGGGAGAGAGATCCCACAGGAGGAAAGGGGGTGGGGTAGAGAGATCCGACAGGAGGAAGGGGGATGGGGAAGATAGATCCCACAGGATGAAAGGGGAATGGGAAGGGAATGGGGAAGAGTGATCCCACAGGAAGAAGGGGGATGGGGAAGAGAGATCCGAAGGAGGAAGGGGAATGGGGAAGTGAGATCCCACAGGATGAAGGGGGTTTGCGAAGAGAGATCCCATAGGAGGATGGGAGATAGATAGATAGATAGATAGATAGATAGATAGATAGATAGATAGATAGATAGATAGATACTTTATTCATCCCCATGGGGAAATTCAACTTTTTTTCCAATGTCCCATACACTTGTTGTAGCAAAACTAATTACATACAATACTTAACTCAGTAAAATATGATAAAAATATGATATGCATCTAAATCACTATCTCAAAAAGCATTAATAATAGCTTTTAAAAAGTTCTTAAGTCCTGGCGGTAGAATTGTAAAGCCTAATGGCATTGGGGAGTATTGACATCTTCATCCTGTCTGAGGAGCATTGCATCGATAGTAACCTGTCGCTGAAACTGCTTCTCTGTCTCTGGATGGTGCTATGTAGAGGATGTTCAGAGTTATCCATAATTGACCGTAGCCTACTCAGCGCCCTTCGCTCAGCTACCGATGTTAAACCCTCCAGTACTTTGCCCACGACAGAGCCCGCCTTCCTTACCAGCTTATTAAGACGTGAGGCGTCCCTCTTCTTAATGCTTCCTCCCCAACACGCCACCACAAAGAAGAGGGCGCTCTCCACAACTGACCTATAGAACATCTTCAGCATCTCACTACAGACATTGAATGACGCCAACCTTCTTAGGAAGTACAGTCGACTCTGTGCCTTCCTGCACAAGGCATCTGTGTTGGCAGTCCAGTCTAGCTTCTCGTCTAACTGTACTCCCAGATATTTGTAGGTCTTAACCTGGGGGAAAGAGATCTGACAGGAGGAAGGGGGATGGGGCAGAGAGATCCCACAGGAGGAAGGGGGATGGGGAAGTGAGATCCTACAGGATGAAGGGGGTTTGCGAAGAGAGATCCCATAGGCAGATGGGGGATGGGGAAAAGAGATCTGACAGGAGGAAGGGGGGATGGGAAGGGATACCACTGGAGGGAAGGGAATGGGGAAGAGAGAACCCACAGGAGGAAGGGGAGTGGGGAAGAAAGATCCCGCAGTAAGGGGGGTGGGGAAAAGACATTCCACTGGAGGATGAGGAAAGGGTAATAGAGAGTCCACAGGAGGGATGGGGATGGGGACGAGATCCCTAAGAATCGAAGGGGGATTGGGATAAAAAGTCCCACAGGAGGATTCCAAGGGTAAATGATAATCCTACAAGACGAGAGGATGCAGAAACTTTTTGTACGTGTGTGTTGGGTCTGAACAGAGACCCAGAGGAGATGCGGCCTCGCTCTCTGTATCTGGTAGTGAGCAAAGTCACACACTATCAAGGGCAGGGGAGGACAATCTCACAATGGTATTTCTTTCCTTCTCACTGGGACAGTCTGCTGACGGTCTCTTGTCCCTCACCGGGAAGGGGGTGTGAATCTCTGACCCACCTGCTGCAGTCAGTGTCGGTCTGGGTGTCAGTAACAGTGAGAAGGAACATTGTCAATGGACGTGTCACAGGCATCAGGAAACACGGCCAGTCCTTTGATTTACTACCATTAAACCAATGGTCGTTGTTCACTGATCTGATGAAGTCTCCAACATCCCTTCACAAGGACCCACAGAACCCTCCCGTCCTTGAGGAATTACTGATCGATCTCCTGGGCATTTGTCACAATTCTTCACAATCTGATTTATCACAGTTTAACCCAAATCTCTTTACATTGAAATGACACAATAGAACAGTTTACCAGTTCCGAGTGAGAGATAATTCAAGTTACCTCAACTCCTGGCACTTGTGCAGCCCGGGTCCCAGCCGCTGGATTCCTTCACACTGAATGTGGCAGTTCTCCAGGTCGAGGTGTTTTATTGTATCACAGAGTCCGATGGCATGAGACAGGACCGCGCAGTCAATCGGGGTCAGTGTCATTCCACTGAATGAAAGTGTTTTCACAGATCCCAGTGCGGCCTGAGCCAGTCCACGATTCTGAGACTCAAACAGGTAGTGCAATGTGTTCAGGAGGCTCCTTTTACCAGCTTCACTCCTCGTGTTTCCACTCTGGCGTTTAACCTCCTCCTTCACCCAGTCAATCACCCGGCAGGTTGTTTCATGATGAAATGGACCCAGAAACTCCTCCAGGCCCCGAGCTGTCATTGGGGAGGAGAGACCAGCAACAAAACGGAGAAATACCTCAAATCGCCCTTCTGTCGTGCTGTGGACATCAGTGAGGAATTTCAGGATATCCCCGGGATGTGGATTCAGGAATTGTGCGACTGCAGCTACAAACTCTTGGATGGTGAGGTGTGGGAATGTGTACACCACGCTTTGGGCAGAATTCTCTCTCTCCAAAAGCTCCATCAGGAACCCGGACAGGAACTGGGAAGGCTGAAGATTGTACTTGATCAAATCTCCATCTGTAAACAGTATCTTCTTCTTGGACACTCCTCTGAAGGCCATCCGACCAACCCTGAGTAACACATCACGGGGTCTCTCAATCTCAAGGCTGTGGTTTTTCAGGATGTTGTAAATATAGTAGGAGTACAGTTGGGTGATGGTCTTGGGAACTCGCTGTGGGTCCCTGACTCTTTGTGTGAAGAAGGGACCCAGTGCCAGACCGAGAATCCAGCAGTAGGAGGGGTTGTAGCTCATGGTGTACAGAATCTCGTTCTCCTTCACGTGTTTGAAAACAGCTTCCGCCACCGTCTGATCTTCAAAATGTCTGATGAAATATTCCTTCCGTTCCTGATCAACAAATCCCAGGATTTCAGACCAGACACTGATATCCGCCTTTTCCAATAAATGTAACGCAGTTGGACGGGTGGTCACCAGCACTGAACACCCTGGGAGCAGCTTGCCCTGGATTAAACTGTACACAATGTCAGACACTTCACACCACCACTCGGGATCAGGGCACTGGTGCTTTGGTTCTGTATCTCTCCGACTGTCCGCAAAATCGATTTTGTGTTTGAATTCATCTAAACCATCGAATATAAACAGTAATCCCTCTGGATTCTTCCAGACTTCTCTCAGGATATTCCCAAAGTAAGGATACTGATCCAGAATCAGTTCCCTCAGGTTTATTCTACAATTAATGGTGTTTAAATCTCGGAATTTGAAGCTGAAGACAAACTGGAACTGTTGGTATATTTTCCCCATGGCCCAGTCATAAACAATCTTTTGTACCATCGTAGTTTTCCCGATCCCCGGGACTCCGGCCACTGCTGCTGAACTCCCAGATTTGGATTTACTCCTGGAAAAGCTGCTCTGGAATAACTGATCAGTACGGATTTTTTCCAGCTGTCTGCGGAGTTGTTTCTCTCTATACTCCTCATGGTCTCTGCCTCTTGCCAGCAGCTCATGTTCCACCAGTGTCCTATCTCGAACAGTAGAAATGACCGTGAGCTCAGCGTATCGATCAGCCAGCTGGAAAACCTTCACCTTCTCCGTCATCAGGATCGTGTTCACTCTCAGTATTTCAGTTTGTGCCCGCAGAGTCTCCTTGTGTTTCTGCTGAACATCTTCCATGGGAACAGAGAACATATTCAAAACGTTAAACGGCTCATCTGACAAAGAACTTTATAACGGTATTTCAACATTCAGTGTTTGAGATTACATGAATAAATTCAATGCTTCCATGGATATTAGGACAGAAAGTAAAATTCTATTTGCAGACACGGAATTGACAGCAATGGATATCCCTGAAAATGTCCAATCCTCATGTTCTGGTTCTAGTTATTTGTGAAGGTGAACATTCATCTGATTGCACTTTCTGAGGAAGCTTAAACAAGCATCACTCCCCACTAACATCTTAACTACATTCTACAGAGGCGTGGTTGAGAGTGTGCTGACCTTTTGCATCACAACCTGGTGCTCCAGCTGCACTGCTGCCGACATAAAAGCCTTGCAGGGGGTGGTTAGGGGAGCAGAGAAGGTTATTGGGGTCTCCCTACCTTCTGTCCAAGACCTCTTTCAACGTCGATGCCTCCAGAAGACACGGTACATCATTAACAAACCCTCACACCCTCTCCATGAACTGTTTGTTCTTCTGCCATCAGGTAAACGTTACAGGAGCATCAAAACTAAAACCACAAGGCTACTAAACAGCTTCCTCCCACAGGCGGTCAGACTGCTAAATAGCTGCTCGATCTGACTCTGATTTGGACACTTTTAACTTGCACCGGAAACTTATAACTTGATTTAAAGCGACATGTGGCTGTTGTGTTTTATTATTTATTGTTGTGTTTATTATTTAGTGTTGCGTTTGTTACGTTATGATTGCACTCCTCCTGGGAAACGCTGTCTCCTTCTACCCTGCAGAGCTGATGTACGGTTGGAACGACAATAAAGTTTTTGAATCTTGAATATCCTATTGCAATCCTGACTGCACCTCCCGTTACAACAACATTTCACTATATTTAAAGCATTGTTTGCATCATTAACAGACGCTGTTACAGTTGATCTGGTGTGGAACTATGGAGAGCAGGAGTTACAGGTGTCCACTGCTCTTGCATCAAAACAGGAGCAGAATACGCGGGAAATACTCTAGTCGGGCAGCGTCTGGGGGAAATTCACAGTGAAGTTTCGGATCGATAACCCATCGGAATGACAGGAATGAAAATGGGTAGTTTTCAATCGCAGTGATGGAGGATTGGTGGAAAGATGGAATCTGTGTTCATGGAAGAAGCCACAAGCGTCTGTCTCAGTGATGTACATTGTGTCTGTGGGAGAGGGTGGTGAAGTCTTGGCAACTGCTACTCGTCAGTCTTGCTGTGGGGGTGTGGGGCTCTGTCTAATGAGGCCTCCGTCTGTCAGAGTCGACCATGGATGTCCTGCCCCTGCAAGCCAGGACACTCCGATATGGAGAGGAAGCTTCTGCCGATGTAGCAAGCTCCTCTCTCCATGCATCTGATGTACTCAAAGGAACGACATAGACTAACACAGCTTGGCACCAGAGGTGTCGCAGGAGATGCCAGTCTGCGTTGAACACTATTTAACACTGACTCAGGGACTCCAGCTCCAGGCTTTTCCCATTGGGTTTACTCCCAAACTCTTCCCCATGAGGGGTTACAGTTACAAGGCAGTGGAGTTTTGAGATCAGAGTTTTCTTGTTCCTGGGGGAGCTGCCAATCACAGCCGACAAGCCCCATCTGCCCAAAGCGACTGGTTGTAAGGCACCAGTAACCCACCTCTGCCCCTTCTCCTGTCGGAAGAAACACTTCCACCGGGATTAGTGGCTAAACCGCACGTGAAGGCCAAGAGCTGGACAGAGGCTACTCGCCACTGGGAGCATTTAATAGGTCGCGGCAGCTCATCCGCACTGTCACCCCCCCCTCCCCCCCGGTTATAACAATCTTAAGCAACCAAGGGGCGCTGTATTATTGACAATGAATCGGCAAATTGGTTTATTATTGTGACATGCCCCACTGTAAAATGGAAAACTTTTCTGCATGCGATCCAAATAGATCATTACATCACATCGGTGCAATGAGGTTGTACAAGGAAATATGGAACAGAATAGTTCAGGGAAACAGTGTTTCAGTTGCCGAGAAAATGCAGTGCAGGCAGACGATAAGGTAGAAGGCCAAGGGATCATTGGGAGGTCAGTGTTGAGTTTTTTTGGGACCGTGTTCCTAAACTGTTGAGTTCAACACCTTAAACTACAGTACTGTGCAGAAGTCTGAGGTGTATATTAGGACTGACACATTTTGTCTTTTATTTTCTAGTTTGCACTTTATCCCGTTGTGATGCTGTTTGAACGGCATCGTCTGGATGAAAGGTGCTTTATAAATAAGTCATTATTATTATTATTATTATTATTATTATTATTATTATTATTATTATTATTATTATTATCATCATCATCATCATCATCTTAGCCTAAACTGGTAAAACTTGAGGTACAGGTATAGCCAAGCACACTCATGTCTCAATTGATAGGAGATTTCAGACTATTCTCGTGGTGTATAGTGTTATGGGTTTTCGAAGATTTACACAAGTATCGCCTTGTGGGCCTAATTTATTAATACTATTCTGTAAAGCCTTTAGGATGATAACAGTTATTGATATTACGATTGGGATAAATAATACCCTGTTCGTATTCCATAGTCTTTCATTTTGCCCTTTCAATTCAACATATTTCTGGTATTGTTTTTTATTAATTCATTTCTGTACGTTATGTGTGTTTGGAATGGCTATATATATTTAAAAAGTTGCTTTTGCTTGTTTATCCTGTAAAATTACATCCGAACGCAGATCATGAATTATCCTATCCGAAATAATGATCGTACGCAGTATGATATGAAGGACTCTAACTCTAAAAGTGGAAGAGGCTTGTACGTTTAGTAAATTATGCTGCTTTTCATCAGTTGCAGTTTAAGCAATGTTTTTGTGAATGTTGCCCGCCATTTTATTGTGCTTGTGGAAGTATTGAGATTCAGTTGAACTACTGCACGGTCTTGTAAAGTCGGATTGTTTGTAGTTTCTCTTATAGTTTTCAGCATATATCGTCTTGGACCTATTAGCCGTTTATTCTGTATTATTGATAACTACATGTGTCAACAACCTTGTCCTGTATTGCTGCAATGATCCCTTCTGTTTCTGGGAATAAGTCTCCAACTCTGAGACAGGGGCTCGACGCTTCCTTGTCGACATCTAATCGGCTCAGATCGTGTGGAGTCAGATTCTTCCATTACGTTCAGTGATGTGTACCCCTTATCCGATTTGCATATTGCGTGTATGGAGTGCTGAATCCTGCTTGCGTTATGACAGTGTGTCAATAGAGCTAATTGTGGATTTCAGAAAAGGCGAGATGAGGGAACACGACACACCAGTCCTCACAGAGGGATCTGATGTGGAAAGAGTGAGCAATTCCAAATTCCTGGCTGTCAATATCTCCGAGTATCTAACCTGGACCCAATATATCGATGCAACTACAGAGAAGGCACAACAGTGGCTATATTTCATCAGGAGTTTCCAGCATCACTTGAATATTTCTACAGATGTAACTTGCAGAGCATTGTAACTGGCTGCGTCACCGTCTGGTTCACGAGGATCGGAGTAAGGCGCACACTCAACGATTCAGGAGCAACTTCTCCTCTACCATGCAGTTTCCGAATGGACATTGAACCCATCGATACTGCCTCACTAATCTCTTTTTAAATTTCTATTTCTACACTACTTATTTATTTTAATATTTCATATAATCACACAGACATGCACAGCTATATATGTTCAACTTCCAGGCCCTGAAGCCACTTCGCTGCTCAGCCAGATCCACCGTCTGACAGGCCACATGTCTCGCATGGAAAACTCCAGGTTACCGAAAGCAGTACTCTACGGAGAACTCTCTCAGGGCAAGAGAGATCGTGGTGCCCCGCGCAGGAGGTACAAGGACCAAATTAAGCAGCAGCTCTCTCAGGTAAATATGGAGGTCAACGAGTGGCAGCCGCTGATCCACGGAAAAGCCAAGAATTCTGAGGAACCCAGAAGAGCGACTGCTGAAAAGAAGAGGGGATGCAAGAAGGATCCAACTACCCAAGCGCCTGCATCCCAGCTGTCCCTGTGTCCCAACTGCTCCCGAGTCCACAGATCCAGAATTGGCCCCTACTGTCGCCAACAATCATGTCGTCATCCAGTACCACCACCCCCCACACACACACACACACACACACACACACACACACACACACACACACACACACACACACACACACACACACACACACACACACACACACACACACACACACACACACACACACACACCTATTTGGGAAGAGAACAGGATTTAGGGTATGTTTGATCATCATTAATGCTTGGTGGAACCCCGGAATGTCCATGCCCTCAAACCCTTTTGTTCCCCGGATCTGGAGTACCTGGTGCTGCTGTGTAAACCTTTCCGGCTGCCAAGGGAGTTCCCGGCTGTTATTATCACAGCTGTGTAATAACAACATCCCCCAGTTGTGTGTTATTGTCACAGAGTGGGGATGATTTCCTTCAGAAATCGGTCAGGACTTCCCAAACCACAAAATTTGCATCAACAGTTCCGTGTGAACAGCACTTGCCGTGTGACCGACTGCTTACATTGCCGGTGATCAGCAGGAGCTCAAGAAATTCAGCTCCGATCTGTGCAAAGTCATCCAGGCAGCGAAACGACAATACAGAGATCGTATTCAGGCACAGCTCTCCACCAACAACACACACAGCTTATGGCAAGCTCTGCACCCCAATGGAGACTTCAGAGCTAAGTGCAGTGGTGCTGCCAACATCGCTGCCTGTCTCCCAGAGGATCTAAGTCTCTTTACGCTCGGTTCCATATCGCCAACACTGAGACCCCGAGGAGAGCCGACAAAGCGACCTGCACATTGGTCATCTCTGAGGCTGAAGTTCGCAGGTGTTTCCAACGAGTGGACAGTCGCAAGCCTGCGGGACCGGACGGCGTCCCAGGGCGGGTACTCAGGATGCGCTCGACACAACTGGCAGGTGTATTTACAGATATTTTTAATCTCATCCTCTCCTAGTGTCGAGTTCCCTCCTGCTTCAAATCATCCACCATTGTTCCAGTACCTAAAACAACTAAGGCAACATGCCTGAACGTCTGGCGTCCTGTCGCACTCACCTCAATAATAAGCAAATGCTTTGAGAGACTGGACAAGGACTGCATCTGCAGCTTGTTACCACCCACACTGGACCCGCTACAATTCACCTACCGACACAACCGATCAACAGATGACACAATAGCCACTGCTCTGCACACCTCCTTAAACATCTGGAGAAGAGGGATGCTTATGTGAGAATGATGTTATTAGACTACAGTTCAGCATTCAATACCATCATTCCCTCCAGGCTTGACAAGAAGCTCAGAGACCTCGGCCTTCACCCTGCCTTGTGCAGCTGGGTCCTGGATTTCCTGTCAGATCACCAGCAAGTGGTAAGAGTGGGCTCCCTCACCTCTGCCCCTCTGACCCTCAACACAGGAGCCCCTCAGGGCTGTGTCCTAAGCTCCCTCCTTTGTTCTCTGTATGCGCATGACTGTGTCGCTACCCACAGCTCCAATCTGCTAATTAATTTTGCTGAGGATACTATATTTATTGGCCAAATCTCAAATAATAACGAGGCAGCCTACACAGAAGAAGTCACCACCCTGACACAGTGGTGTCAAGAAAACAACTTCTCCCTCAGTGTCGCAAAAACAAAGGAGCTGGATGCAATGTTGCACAGACAAGAGGAATGGAGACGGGCTAACCCCTATTGACATCAATGGATCTGGGGTTGAGAGAGTGAACAGCTTCAAGTTCCTCGGCATTCACATCACTGAGGACCTCACGTGGTCTGTACACATCAATTGTGTGGTGAAAAAAGGCACAACAGCACCACTTTCACCTCAGACAGAACCATAGAACATTACAGCACAGAAACAGGCCTTTTGGCCCTTCTTGGCTGTGCCGAACCATTTTTCTGCCTAGTCGCACTGACCTGCAACTGGCCCATATCCCTCCAAACCCCTCTCATCCATGTACCTGTCCAAGTTTTTCTTAAATGTCAAAGTGATCCCGCATTCACCACTTCATCTGACAGCTCATTCCACACTCCCACCACTCTCTGCGTGAAGAAGCCCCCCCCCAATGTTCCCTTTAAACTTTTTCCCCTTCACCCTTAACCCATGACCTCTGTTTTTTATTTCTCCCCTTGCCTCAATGGAAAAAGTCTGCTCGTATTCCCTCTATCTATACCCATCATGATTTTATACACCTCCATCAAATCACCTCTCATTCTCCTACATGCCAGGGAATAAAGTCCTAACCTATTCAAACTTTCCCTGTAACTCAGTTTCTCAAGTCCCGGCAACATCTTTGTAAACCTTCTCTGCACTCTTTCAACCTTATTAATATGCTTCCTGCAATTAGGTGATCAAAACTGCATACAATACTCCAAATTCGGTCTCACCAATGTCTTGTACAACCTCACCATTTCATTCCAACTCTTATACTCAGTACTTTGAGTTATAAAGGCCAATTTACCAAAAGCTCTCTTTACGACCCTATCTACTTGTGACGCCACTTTTAGGGAATTATGTATCTATACTCCCAGATCCCTCCGTTCTACTGCCCTCCCCAGTGTCCTAACATTTACCTTGTATGTTCTAACTTGGTTTGACCTTCCGAAGTGCAATACCTCACACGTGTCCGCATTAAACTCCATCTGCCATTTTTCAGCCCATTCCTCCAACTGGTCCAAATCCCTCTGCAAGCTTTGAAAACCTTCCTCACTGTCCACTACACCTCAAATCTTTGTATCATCAGTGAATTTGCTGATCCAATTTGCCACATTCTCATCCAGGTATTTGAGATAGATGACAAATAACAATGGACCCAACACTGATCCCCGTGGCACATCACTAGTCACAGGCCTCCACTCAGAGTAGCAATCCTCCACTACCACTCTCTGGCTTCTTCCATTGAGCCAATGTCTAATCCAATTTACTACCTCTCCATGTATACCTAGCGACTGAATCTTCCTAACTAACCTCCCATGTGAGACCTTGTCAAAGGCCTTACTGAAGTCCATGTAGCCAACATCCACTACCTTCCCTTCATCCACTTTCCTGGTAACTTCCTCGATAAACTCTAATAGATTGGTTAAACATGACCTACCACGCACAAAGCCATATTGACTTTTTCTAATAAGTCCCTGTCTATCCAAATACCTGGAGATCCTATCTCTTAGTATTCCTTCCAATAATTTACCTACTACCGATGTCAAACTTACCGGCCTATAATTTCATGACTTACCTTTTGAGCCTTTTTTAAACAACGGAACTTCATGAGCTATTCTCCAATCCTCTGGCACCCGATCCATGGATATCGACATAATATTTATGCCAGGGCCACTGCAATTTCAACATTAGTCTCCTTCAAGGTCCGAGGGAATACTCTGTCAGGTCCCGGGGATTTATCTACTCTGATTTGCCTCAAGACAGCAAGCACCTCCTCCTCTTTAATCTGTATAAGTTCCATGTCCTCCCTACTTGTTTGCCTTGTTTCCATAGACTCCATTCCAGTTTCCTTAGTAAATACAGATTCAAAATACCCATTTAATATCATTCCCATTTCTTCCGGTTCCATGCATAGCCGATCACTCTGAACTTCAAGAGGACCAATTTTATCCCTTACTATCCTTTTGCTCTTAACATACCTGTAGAAGCTCTTAAAATTATCGTTCACCCTGACTGCCAAAGCAACCTCATGTCTTCTTTTAGCCCTCCTGATTTCTTTCTTAAGCATTTTCTTACTCTTTTTATACTCCTCAAGCATCTTATTTCCTCCCTGTTGCTATACATGTTATACATCTCTCTCTTCTTCTTTATCAGAGTTCCAATATCCCTCGATAGCCAAGGCTCCTTATTCTTATTCATTTTGCCTTTAACCCTGACAGGAACATACAAACTCTGCACTCTCAAAATTTCTCCTTTGAAGGTTTCCCACTTACCAATCACATCCTTGCCACAGAACAACCTGTCCCAATCTACGATTTTTAGATCCCTTCTCATTTCTTCAAATTTGGCCCTTTTCAGGTTTAGAACGTCAACCCAAGGAACAGATCTATCTTTATCCCTGATCAAGTTGAAACTAATGATGTTATGATCACTGGAACGAAAGTGTTCCCCTACGCACACTTCCGTCACCTGCCCTAACTCATTTCCTAATAGGAGATCTAATATTGCATCTTCCCTAGTTGGTACATCTATATATTGATTTAGAAAACTTTCCTGAACACATTTTACAAACTCTAACCCATCTAGACGTTTAACAGTATGGGAGTCCCAATCAATGTGTGGAAAATTAAAATCCTCTACAATCACAAATTTCTGTCTCCTGCAGTTGTCTGTTATCTCTTTGCAGATTTGCTCCTCCAATTCTCGCTGACTATTGGGTAGTCCATAATACAACCCTATTAATGTGGCCATACCTTCCTGTTTCTCAGCTCCACCCATATGGCCTCAGTAGACAAGCCATCTAATCTGTCCTGCCGAAGCACTGCTGTAATATTTTCCCTGACTAGCAAAGCCACCACCCACCCTTCATCCCTCTGTCTCTATCATGTCTGAAACATTGGAACCCTGGAACATTGAGCTGCCAGTCCTGCTCCTCCTTTAGCCAAGGTTCAGTAATGGCTATGATGTCATAATTCCATGTGTCAATCCAGGCCCTCAGCTCGTCTGCCTTTCCCACAATACTCCACGTTTTGAAATATACACACCTCAGAAGATTATTACCACCACACACAACCTTGCTATTTGTGACTTTGCATGAATTACCAACATCATTTATTTTTACCCCCATTCCACTATCTACTCTGGCACTCTGGTTCCCATCTAGTTTAAACCCTCCCCAATAACACTAGCAAACCTCCCTGCAAGTATATTGGTGCCCTTGTAGTTCAGGTGTAACCTGTCTCTCTTGTACAGGTCCCACCTTCCCCTGAAGAGGTCCCGATGATCTAGAAATCTGAAACTCTGCCCCCTACACCAGTTTCTCAGCCACGTGTTCATCTGCCAGAGCATCGCACTCTTACCCTCACTGGCACGTGGCACAGGCAGCAATCCGGAGATTACGACCCTCTATGTCCTGTTTTTCAACTTCCTACCAAGCTCACTGTACTCACTCTTCAGGATATCCTGACTCTTTCTACCTATGTCATTGGTACCGATGTGTACCACGACATCTGGCTGATCACCCTCCCACCTCAGAATGCTGTGCAGGCGATCAGAGACATCCCTGACCATGGCACCCGGGAGGCAACAAACCATCCGGGAGTCTCTGTCACGACCGTAGAATCTCCTGTCTGTACCCCTGACTATGGAGTCCCCTCACTACCGCTCTCCTCTTCCTCAGTGCCAGAGATCTGGCTGCCGCAGCTTGTCCCAGGTAAGCCATCCTCCCCCCAAGCAGACCCCACAACAGTATCCAAATTGGTATACCTATTTTGGAGGGGAATGGCCACTGAAGAACCCTGCATTAACTGCCCTTTCCCCTTCACTCGCCTGACGGTAACCCAATTACCTGTGCCCTGTTCCTCAGGTGTAACTACCTCCCGGAAGCTACTATCTATAATCTGCTCAGTCTCCCGAATGATCCGGAGGTCATCCAGCTCCTGCTCCAGTTCCCCAATGCGGTCTGTTAGGAGCTGCAGCTGGATGCACTTCTTGCAGGTATCGTCGTCAGGGACACTGGATGTCTCCCTGACTTCCCACATCCTGCAAGAGGAGCATTCCAACATCCTGCCTGGCATATTCTCTAGTCTGAACAAAAAAAAAGAAAAACAGAAAAACAGATGGTTGAGGACGTTTGGGATGGGCCCCTAAATGCTAACGATTTTCTATAGGGGCACAACTTTGTGCATCCTGACTGGCTGCTTCACTGCCTGGTATGGGAACTGTACTTCTCTCAATCGCAGGACTCTGCAGAGAGTGGTTCGGACAGCCCAGTGGATCTGTAGGTGTGAACTTCCTACTACTAAGGTCATTTCAGAGATAGGGGGTAAAAAGTGCCCGAAGGATCATTCTGGACCCAAGTCTCACCAAGCACAAACTATTCCAGCTGCTACCATCCGGGAAATGGTACCGCAGCGTAAAAGCCAGGACCAACAGGCTCCGTGACAGCTTCTTTCACCAGGCCATCAGACTGATTAATTCACGCTGATACAATTCTATTTCCACAATTGTATACATAAATACAGACTCACTGCACACACTTTACTGTAATCGTGCTGCTGGCGCAGAAAAACAATTTTCACGACATGTGTTCATGATATTAACCCTGATCCTGAAAATTTTTATCTGGCTGTTGTCTCATTTTTTTAGATCTGTTATTCATCATCCTCATACTGTCCTCGTTCATATCAATCCAAGTGCGCTCCAGTGCACATGGTGTTTTCCAGAAATTGCAATTTAAGTTCTTATTTTTTTGCATATTTTCCAGATCTGTTTCAGACCAGGATATTTTACCAAAATTATACGTCAATATCGGCACAGTGAGTGTTTACTACCTTAGTTTTATTTTTACTGTTCAGCTCTGTTTGGCAGATTTTCTTGATCCTTGATGCAAATTCAAAGTTTGTTCAGCTTGCAGTAAATTCAGATTTTCTTCAGCCTTGAAGTAAATTTTGTTGGAAGGTTTTCCTTTATCACACTATTATCTGTTTTCTTTGCTTATTGATATCCTAAATATACGCTTCATATTCTGTTGCATTGCATCCTGATGCTCTGTTTTATATTCTACCGGCTCTATTGCACCTTTCTTTATGTTTAATCATGTTCTGTACTTTCCTAGTCTAAAGTTCATGCATATATATTTGGAAATTAGTTCCAGTATTTGAATTGTTTGTTTCAGCTTTACTGATGCAAGAGCAAATAATTTCAAATCATCAATGTATAGCTGTGTCAAGGTATAATTCGTATATTTTTTCTGATTAGATACCTGATTTTTGTCTGTTTCAGTACATTATGAGTGGGCTTAAAGCTAGACAAAACCACAGTGGGCTTAGTGAGTCGCTCTGGAAAATCCCTCCATTTATTTTGATAGTGGTCGTTGTTCCTCTGTGGTTGTTAATAGGACGTTTATTTGACGTGAATGCTTCATCAGTTGTAGAAATTTCACAAGTATTGCATGAATTTTATATATATTTGGAACTTCTCTTAAACACAAGGAACAGAATCAGATGTGTTTTTTGATTGACAATATAACACTGAAAGTTTTCTGCTTTCCACAGGGTTTGAAATAGAATTAGATAATCTGTTACCTGTTGTTCAAACCCGAATGGTATTCTGTCTGCTCTCCTGTGAGTATATTGTGGTTATCTAAGTTGTTATCTGAGTTTTTATTAGTTACGAGATGTACGATGCTATAATTTTAGATATGAAATTGTCTTATTATTATTAAGAGCCAATAATAACATAGTAGGTGACCATTTAGTAGTCTTATAAATGCAGAATAAAGCTGTCGTTGAGACTGGTGGTACAGATCAGCCTTTTATATGTTCTGCCCCATGGGAGTATGACAGAGAAGATCTATGAGGTGGTTTGGGGTTCAGTAGCAAGGCTTTGGGTCGGGTTTGTGTCTTGCCAGCTTGATTGAGTTCCTCCAGGAGGTGACAAAGGTGACGGATGAACTTACACATAGATATTGTCTACTTGTATATTGGTGGAGTGTTTGACAAACTCCCACATGGGAGGCTCGTACAGAATATTAACATGCTTGAGAACTATGGGGAATTGTCCTGGCTGCCAGGAACACAACCTGGGAGAAATTTATTGGCTGGCGGGTGGTGAATCTGTGAAATTATTGTCATAGACGGCTGAGGAAGTCACTTCATTGGATATATTTAAAATGCAGGTCGATATGTTCCTGATTAGGAAGAGTGTCAACGTTTACTGGGATAATGGGGTAGAGAGTAATTGAAGAGCAAATTCACTGAGCCGAATGGCTAAATTCTCCTCCTAGGTGTTATGGTTTTAGGGAGCATCTGGAGTATTGTATTCACTTCTGATTGTCCAGCTCTTGGAAGGATTGGAGAGGGTGCAGAACAGGTTCATCAGGATGTTGCCTGGATTCGGTGGCATGTGCTACAAGTAGAAGTTTGATAAACTTGGTTTGTTTATTCTGGAGTTAGAATAGTGATCTGACTGAGGTGTACAAGTTTGAGAGATATGAGTCTGGGTCGACAGCTTGTATTTTGTTTGTTTATTTTTACGTAAGACTGGTGTCTAATACCAGAGGGCATTTGGTTAAGGTGAGATGGGGTAAATTTACAGCAATTGTGGGTAGTTTTTTAACAGAGTTGTGAGTGCCTGGAATTTACTGTCTGTGTCAACATGGCTTTGTGAAGGGAACGTCGTGCCTCACGAGACTAATTGGGTTTTTTGAAGAGGTAACAAAAAGCAATTGACGGAGGTACGGTAGTCGATGTGGTCTACATGGATTTTAGCAAAGCATTTGACAAGGTCCCTCACGAGAGACTCATCCAGAAAATCATGAGGCACGGGATAAGTGGAACCTTGGCTGTTTGGATAAAAAGTTGCCTTAAAGGAAGAAAGCAGAGGGTAGTAGTGGAAGGAAAGTATTCTGCCTGGAGGTCGGTGACTAGTGGAGTGCCGCAGGGATCTGTCCTGGAACCCCTGCTATTTGTGATTTTTATAAATGACCTGGATGTAGAGGTTGAGGAATGGGTGAGTAAATTTGTGGATGACATGAAGATTGGAGGAGTTGTGGATGGAGCTGTCGGTTGTAGAAGGTTAAAAAAGGATATAGACAGGGTGCAGATTTGGGCAGAAAAGTGGCAGATGGGGTTCAATCCAGATAAGTGTGAGGTGATGCATTTTGGAAGGACAAACCAGAATGTTGAGTACAAGTTTAATCGTTGGTTACTTAAGAGTGTGGATGAACAGAGGGACCTTGGGGTTCAAATCCATACATCCCTTAAGGTTGCTGCACGGGTTGATAGGATAGTTAAGAACTCCTATGGGATGCTAGGCTTCATTAATAGTGGGATTGAGTTCAAGAGTAGAGAGGCCAAGTTGCAAATCTACAAATCTCTGGTGAGACCGCACTTAGAGTATTGTGTTCAGTTCCGGTCACCTCATTATAGGAAGGATGTGGAAGCTATGGAGAGGGTGCAGAGGAGATTTACCAGGATGTTGCCTGGTTTGGAGAACAAGTCATGTGAAGCAAGGTTAGCAGAGCTGGGACTTTTCTCTTTGGAGCGTAGAAGGATGAGAGGGCACTTGATAGAGGTCTAAAAAATTATGAGAGGCATAGATAGGGTGGATTGCTAGTACCTGTTTCCCAGGGCACCAACAGCAAACACTAGAGGGCATATGTACAAAGTTAAGGGAGGGAAGTTTAGCGGAGACATCAGGGGTAAGTTTTTTACAGAGGGTTGTGGGCGCCTGGAACAACTTGCCAGGGATGGTGGTGGATGCTAAAACATTAAGGGTATTTAAGAACCTCTTGGACAGGCACATGGATGAAAGAAAAATAGAGGGTCACGGGGTAGTGTGGGTTTAGTACACTTTTTAAAGGAATACATGGGTCGGCACAACATCCAGGGCGGAAGAGCCTGTACTGTGCTGTAGTATTCTAGTGTCTAGAGTCTAGTGACTAGGGTCATGTCGGAGGCAACTATGTTATAGATGCTCCTAGTTGTACATGAATGTGCAGGAAATGCAAGGAAATGGTCAATAATATAAGAAAGGATACCAAAGTTTTTTTTTTCTTTCCCAGATATATAAAGAGTGGAAAATGGGAGAGGGTCGATACCGGACCAGTAGAAACTGCTGTTGTAGTTGCAGTAACGGGTGAAAAGGAAATGCCAGACAAACTCTGTGCAAGTGACTGGCAGAATTCCAAAAGGTAAAGATCATCAGCAAACAGAATTGCGTGTAGTGCTATTAGAAAGGAAAAGGGGCTTGGAAGATGAAAGGTCTGAAGATAGAAAAGTCACCTGGACTGGGTCATACAGTGTATCAGGAGCCTGCCTAGGGTGTGTTGGGATTCCCAGAGCGTTAGGACCTGGAGTGAAGGCTTCAGCAGAACCAACAGCTGGATTAATAGAAAAATATATTGTAGAATATTCAGGCTGCAAAGAGAGATTCGTCGAATTGTTACTTGAATCCAGAGATCAGCAAATGATTAATGGCGAATTTTGATTCCCAGGTTTTGCCAAGTCACAGACTAACACTTGAGATGTCGTTTGAACTGTGCATTTGATCACTCACCGATCAGCTGAGTGGGTAATTCAGATAAACCTTGGCCGATGTTCATGTATTCCTGTGGATCAGGACCTGTTTAAATATTTTTAAAAAAATCCATGGAACCAGAGCTAAAATAATTAAAATAAATAAAATGTTTATCTCAATGTGCCTTTGTGTTCAGTGCATGGTTTTAACATACCGAGTTCCTGTATTTCCCTCAGTATTCTGTCCAACTTCGGTAACTCAGTCCTCCACATCAGAAAGGATTCCCACATCGCCCTCCGGGCCCGGGAGCCTTTGCCATTCACCAAACTGAGGAAGAGTCTGGAACTCTCTGTCCGGTTTCCCTTCTCTGTCAGTTCAGTGACTTTCTACAAAAGGAAACAATGAATTTATTGTGGAGCAGACAGACAGACATGGAATGCACAGGAACGTATCTGTTCATGGCCCCGGTAGTTTCAGAACAGATGCAGTCACTGGGCTGTTACCTCATCCTCTCTGGGTTCAGTCATTAACAGAGAAACAGTAACTGAAGGAAATTCTAAATCAATAGTGTGTAAGAATAAGGATTTACTGACACCCTGCAGTAGATGCAATGTGATTAATTTCCCCGATCTGTCAATGTGCAGCATTACATCAACAAGATGTGACAACAAGAACGGAAGAGAGGGGAGAGAGAGAGCAAAAACAAATGGATGGCGGGCATCGCTGAATCGTGGCTGACAAAAGATTATAGTTGGGTGCTTAAATCCAAGGATAAATATTGAATCGAAAGGATACCCCGGTAGGTGAAAGTGTTGGGTCGAAGCTGCTGTCATTAAAAATGAAAAGTCCTGAGAAAGAGGTGATGTCGGATTAGACGATGTGGATGTTAAGAAACTGCGTAGGTAAAATGACCCTGATGGAAATTATATACAGGCGTGTTAACAGTAGCCAGGATGTGGGCTACAAATTACAACGGGGGAGAGGAGAGGCATGGAAAAAAGTCAATGCTAAAATTGTCACGGGGAGTTTCAATATCCAGGGAGCTTTGGAAAATCAGGTCGGTGCTGAATCCCAAGTGAGGGAATTTATAGAATGCCTATGAGATGGCTTTTGAGAGAAGCCTATGGTTGAGCCCACTATAGGAAAGGCAGATCTGGATTCTGTGTTGTGTATTGAACCAGATTTGATTAGGGAGCTTCAGCTAAATAAACCCTTAAGAGGCAGTGATCATAAAATAGCAGAACTCAGCCAGCAGGTTGAAAGGCAGAAGGTGAAGTTAGAGGTATCAGGGCTACAGTAGAATAAAGGAATTACCTCGGTATGAGAGAGGAGCTGGGCAATAATACATTCGAAAATGACACTAACAGGGACAATGGCATAGCAGGAATGGCTGAAGTTTCTCGGAGGACAAACAATCACAATGATGAAGTATTATTCTAAAGGGAGGATGATCAACCGTGGCTGACGAGGTAGTCAAAGCAGCACAAAAGCAAAGGAGAGGGCACAGAATATTACAAAATATAGTAGAAAGCTGGAGGACTGGGATGTTTTTACAAATCAACAGAAGGCAATTCAAAAACCGTAAATAGAGAAAATATGAAATATGAAGGCAGGCTAGAGAATGATGTTCAATAGCTTACCAAAACGTCCGTCTGATATATGAAGATTGAAAGAGAGGAGAGAGGATATTGGACCACCGGAAAATGACAGTGGAGCGGTCCTGTCAGGGGACAAGGAAACGCCGGAAGATATTGGTCGGCATTTTGCGTCAGTCCTCACTGTAAAAACACTAGAACGTGCCAGATATTTGAGAATGTCAGGTGGCAGAAGTGAGTGTATTTGCAATTATTGCGGAGAAGGCGCTTGGGAAGCTGAAAGTTCTGAAGATAGATGAGTCCAGATCAACTCACCCGATTGCTTCTGAAGGAGGAGGCTGAAGAGATTGTGGAGACATTAGTAATGATCACTCAAGAATCACTAGATTTTGGAATGGTTCCGGAGGACTGATCATTTTAAACTATAGGCCAGTTAGTCTGATCAGCGTTTGGGAAGATGTCAGCAGTTGATAACTGAGGATAAGGTTTCGGGGTATTTGGACGCACATGATAAGAAAAAGGCCAATATCCATGGGAGGGAATCTTGCCTGACAGAACTGTTGGAATTTTTTGAGAGAACAGCATGCTGGGTCGACAACGGAGAGTCAGTGCAAGTTGTTAACTTGGACTTCCCGAGGACCTTTGTCCAGGTGTCCCACATGACGCCGTTTAACAAGGGCCGACAGTAGGACAGGAAAGACACTGGCATGGATAGAGGATCCAAGATTTTCTCCAGACAGATTTGTCTGACTGCCAGGAAGCACAGAGTGGGAACAAATAGGGCTTTCTCTGGTCGAATGTTGGTGACCAGTGGTGTTCTGCAGTGGTTGGTTTTGGGACAGTTTCTTTTTCCGTTATGTCAATGATTTGTAGGCTTTATGGCCATTATTGTGGGCGTTACGAAGATATGGGGAGGGAGGGGAAGTGTTGAGGAAGCAGGGAATTCGCGGGAGGACATGGACCTATGAAAAAATGGACACATCAGAGGCAATTGGTATGTAGTATAGTGAGGTACGTGGCCATATACTTTAGCAGAAATAATGAAGACGTAGACTATTTTTGAATCTGGGAGAGAATTCAGAAATCGGAGTTGTAAAGATTCTCTGGAGACCTGGTGCAGGATTCCGTGCAGTTTGAGTCGGTGTTCGGAAAGGCAAATACAAATGCCAGCATTCACTTCGAGAGGATCAGAATATAAGAACAAGCACTGGCCAGACCGCACTCGCATATTTTGATCTCCTGATCAGAGAAAATATGTGATGGCGTTGTGAAAAATCCAGAGAGGAATCTAACCGAACAGAACCAGTGATATTAAACCAGATTTTGATGGGAATGGATCCTGGATTTACCTGTAATAGCTGGAGTGTGGGAGGACGAGGGGGAATCTAATTGTAACCTGTGGAATATCGAAAGACATTGAGAGGATGTGGAGATGTTGTTTTTACGTGGGGGAGTCTAGAACCAGATGGAACAGCCTCAGATTAGAGGGACGTCCATTTGGAACAGAAATGAGGATATTATTTAGCCGAGGAGTAGTGAATCTGTAGAATCCATTGGAACTGACAGCTGCGGAGACCAGGTCATTTAGTATATTTAAAACAGAGGTTGGTACCTTCTTGACTAGTCTGGTCAGCAAAGTTCACTGGGAGAAGGCAGGAGAATGGGGTTGAGGGGGATAGTACATCACCCATGATGTAATGGCGGAGCAGAATCGATGGGCCTAATGGCCAATTGTGCTCTGACGCCTTATGGTCTCATGATGTATAAAGACAAAAGAAGATTAAGAAATGTCAGTGCGGCTGTCTTATAATGGAGATGGTTACTGCCTGGCACTCATACCGTAAAATGGTAATGACTTCCTGAATGCAGGCATGGGTTTATTGATTAACTGAGGAATTATGAATTAAACATTGAATAGTCTTCAAGCAACATACACCTATGATGGAATTAAGGTAACTGAATATGGATGGGCTTAGGACATTGCTCTGAGAAATAAGAGAGGCAGCGTTTAAGGGTAAGCACAACATTGAGGGCCTAAGGGCCTGTACTCTGCTGTACTGAAATACATCAGCATAATTCCCTGATGGCCCACTGCACTGTCAAATAATCCCTCAGTTTCACTGCTACCAGGTCTGAGGAGTTACAGTTGTGAAAGAAATTTAACCAGTAAAGCAGACGTCTCCAGATGATGAATTTATAGATGAGCATCATATTTACAGATTACCTCTTGCCTTTGGATAATGCCTGTGTGATTCATTACAGACAGCGCCAATGAATCCCAACGAGAACAGAGTTACTCAAGGGTGTAACACACTTGATTTTCTAATACCACTCATGCCTGAATAGGTCAGATCCAGGACAAGACAATCACTGTTTGTGAGCTCCAAGGAGAGTGACCTGAAATGGTGTGTCCCTGTCTCTCATTAGTTAGATATTCAGCAAGTTAGCAGTTTTTTTTTTGTTTGCCCCTTCCCTTTCAGGAAATCCTATTGATCTTCTTCCCTTTCAGGAAATCCTATTGATCTTCTTCCCTTTCAGGACAACCTGTTGATTTTTTGGGATCATGAGATATCAGCAAGTCACCAGATTTATTTTATGTTTTGTGCTTTCTTCTGCCCTTTTAGATCAAACTATTGATGTTTGTGGTCATACGATATCAGCTTTGTGCGCGATCTTTCACATCTAATCAATCTCAGAGTATTTCCAGGAAGTTACCAGGAAAGTTGATGAAGGCAAGGTTGTGGATATTGTCTACATGGACTTCAGCACGGTATTTGACAAGGTCCCGTATAGGAAGTCGGTCTGGAAGATTCAGTTTCTTAGCATTGAAGATAAAGTAGTAAACTGGATTAGACACTAACTTTTTTGAAAGAATCCGGAGTGTCACTATAGACTGTTGCATTTCTGATTGGCGCCTGTATCTCGTGCAGTGTCACGGGTTCGGTGCTTTGCCTGTTGTTGTTTGTCATCTATATCAATGATCTGGATGAAATTACGCTTAACAGCATCAACAAATTTGCTGATGACTCCAACATTGGGAAGGTGCAGTGGACAAAGAGGAAGATTACAAGAGCTTGCAGTGAGGTCTGGACCAACTGGAGAATGGGTTTAAAAGGGGCCAATGCAATTTAATGCAGACAGGTGCAAGATGTTGCACTTTGGATGGACCAATCAGGGTAGATCTTACAGAGAGACTGGTAGAACAAAGTGATCGGGAATACAGGTACATAAGCCATTGAAAGTGGCGGAAAATGTTGCTATGCTCTGAAAGAAAGTTTGTTAGCGCATTAACCTTGGTAAATGAAAATATTGTGTACGATATGATGTTGTATAAGACGTTGGAGAGGCCTAATTTGGATATTATGTGCAGTTCTGCACACCTACCTGCAGGACAGATGGAAATAAGTTTGAAAGAGTACAGAAAAAAAAACATTACAAGGATGTTACCTGGACTGAAATACCTAAGTTATAAGAAAAGAGTGAACTGATTAGGACTTTATTCATTGGAGCATGAAAGACTGAGCGGAGATATGACAGAAGTGTACACAATTACATTGGGATACAGGTAGGATAAATGCAAGCAGGCATTTTGTACTGAGGTAAAGAGGTACTACAACAAGAGGTTATCACCAAAGGGTGAAAGGTGAAAATTTCAAAGGGTACAAAGGTGAAACCGGTTTATTCAGAGGGTGGTGAGAGTGCGAAACTAGCTAGCAGGGCAAGTAGTGCAAGTGGTTAGGAGAATTCTGAATAGATGCATGCGTAATGAGCGTATAGAGCGCCATGGCCCAGTGCAGGTCAATGGGAATAAGTAGATTATGTAGTCTGGCATGGAATAGATGGGCCAAAAGGCCTGTTTCTGTACTGTACTTTGCTGTGACTATGACAAGTCAGCCACACATTGTTTGGGAACTCACGGAGCCAAGACAAGCTGTGGTTAGCTGGTTTCCCTGCCTCAGGTACCACAGTGAAGCCGGTTGGCCCAATTGACAGTTTAATACTCATCCTGGATTAATGAGATGAGGTGAAGCTACCCGACGGTTCAGCCAAGATTTGAAATTAGTTTCAGACCGAATGCCTTTTGGATGTCCAGATATGCAGCCACTGCTCTTACTTCACACTGATAAATACAGCAGGTGATACAAGAAAAGGTGATGCTAAACCTGCAGTTCCCAGTGCTCCCCACCTTAAAAACTGAAACCAGATCTGCGAGAGACAAGTCAGAGATCAAAGTCTCCATTCCCAAGTCAATCTCCTAAAACGTGCAGGAGATTAATGTTGATCACTGTTCCCTCTGATACCAGCAGATCAGTGACAATACACAAACTGCACTCACCTCATTTTCTTCTCTACTGAAATGTCCCTCCCCTGTCAACATCAAACCCAGTCTCTCAACCTTTTCTTCAATTGCTTGTTTGAGTCTGTCTCTGTAGAACTTTGTCAGTTGGTACAGTCGATATTCCTCCCCCTGTGCCAGGAGGTCGGAGATTGTAAACTCTGGCTCTGTGAATATAAAAAGGAAAATGTTGGCTTGAACTCAGATATCCCTCGTCACCACCGCTGTCACCCAACTCAACAAAAAACCGTGTCTTGAACCTGCCTACAGATACAAAATTGGATTATTTCTCCATCTCCAACACCATCACACTGAGCACGGAGTCCCCCTACTGCTGTGTGCACAGGCCACTGCTGTTCACTCTGCTGACCCACGATTGTGCTGCAACACACAGCAAGAACGACGAGTCAGCTTACAGAGAGGAGGTGCAGCGGCTAACGGACTGGTGCAGAGCCAGCAGCCTATCTCTGAATGTGAACAAAACAAATTTCTTGGTGTTCATCTAGCGGAGAATCTCACCTGGTCGCTCAACAACAGCTCCATAGCCAAGAAAGCCCAGCAGTGTCTCTACTTTCTGCGAGGGCTGAGAAAAGTCCATCTCCCACCCCCCATCCACATCACATTCTAAGGTGGTTGTATTGAGAGCATCCTGAGCAGCTGCACCACTGCCTGGTTCGGAAATTGCACCATCTCGGATCGCAAGCCCCTGCAGCGTATAGTGAGGTCAGCTGAGAAGACCATCGGGGTCTCTCTTCCCGACATTACGGACCTTTACACCACACGCTGCATCCGTAAAGCCAGCAGCATTATAAAGGATCCATGCACCCCTCATACCATCTCTTCTCCCTCCTGCCATCTGGGAAAATGCACCGAAGCATTCGGGGTCTCACGGCCAGACTATGTAACAGTTTCTTTCCCCCAAGCTATCAGAATCCTCAATACCCAGCGCCTGGCCTGACACCTTACTGCCCTATTGTCACGTATATTATTTATTGTAATGTCTGCACTGTTTTGTGCACTTTATGCAGTCCTAGATTGCTGTGTAGTTTAGTGTAGTTGTTGTGTGTTTTTTTTCCCTCTGTGTTGTGACCAGATTTGGAGTGGAACTGTGCTGGTTAATGTGACCCGTACATCCTGTCAGGTGACGATCCCGATAAGCCGGTGACCGGACACACTTACTCCCAGTAAAATAGCACGATAAGCACAGTAATACTAATCACAGCAGTTGAACGCACGGATGACCACGGGATCATAATGCACCGGTGTCCGGTGATACCGGGAAATATCACTGTGATTATCTTCCACAAGCTAAAATCTCCCTCGGTCACTAACTGTCCAGTAGTCTGTGTCACACAAAGACCAGCAACGGGATTACACATGGTGCAGTCTGCTGGATCACACATTCTCCAGTTGCTTTGTCACACGAGGGGCTGGAGACTGGACAAGGGGACTGGAGTTGACCAGGCTGACCATTCCCTTGAGATCTATGCTGTCCTCTCCCCTGGTTCCCTTCTTATCCCCCACCTGCTGATCATCATGTAACAACTATGCATGTCATTGGCAAAGTCTTGGTTATAGAGCTTTGTGTGTAGTTGCAGTTGCTAATCTATAGGATGGAGGTGATGAAGCTGGAAAGTGTGAAGTGAAGAATGAACACTACGGTACTGGACTAAGGTGTTGTTTTTTGTGTTATATGGTTGGGCTGGGGCAGCTTGCCCTGGAGCTCAGGAGCTTGAAGGGAAACCTTACACACACACACACACACACACACACACACACACACACACACACACACACACACACACACACAGACACACACTCACTCACTCACACACACACACACACACACACACACACACACACACACACACACACACACACACACACACACACACACACACACACACACACACACACACACACACACAGTAATCAGGGGTGCAGATAGTGTAGATGGTCACAGTCTTTTTCCCCGGGTAGGGGAGTCTGAGACTCGAGGGCAGAGATTTACAAGGGACCAAAGGGGCATTTTTTGACGTGGTGGCTGATGGGTATAAATTACATGCATCCAGAGGAGGCCGCAAACACAAATAAAATTACAAAATTGAGAGCATGTGGGCAGGAAAAAGGGGAGAAGAAGTTTACTCGGGTAATTTGGGAAAATTGCAGGAAAATGGGACATTTAGATCAGCATGAATTATATGGGCTGAAGTACCCGTTTCCAGGCTGGAACATCGTTTTTATTCCAGCTGGAATCTCAGATTTGAGCACAATCACATTGTCTAGAGGTGACAGAGAGATTTGGTCATTGGTTATGCCGGGTTTCCCAGCCAAGATCCTGGGAATTTAAATTCAGGTAGAGGATCATCTCAAGAGGGAAATATTTAGAAACTCAGGTTCACCATTTCTCCACAGCCCAGACATTCACTGGGGTGTTAAAACTCCAAAGCGGATCACAAGTGTATCTACAATGAGCTGCCTCCTGATCCTCAGCCATTCCCAGCACCGGCAATGATCTCCGCTCCGCTACAGAAAACAGATTTCGGTGACACCCCTCCTCCTTTGCGTAGCAGGCAAGAAAAACCAGGGGGGAGTTGGTAGTTTTCCTTCCAAAACCTGAAATGCTGTGTTATCATAGAATCTCGGAAATCCCGGAAATGCTCCTATCATCCGCTTCTGAATTTTATAAATGAAAGTTGAGGATGTCTTACATATCAGGGCCTGTCTGGAGGTGAAACGGACCCTGACCCTGAACATTCACATAAACGGCAAGATCGCTGTCACATTCCTGTCTGTGTTTCATTCATGACCACCTGATTCAGGAGCCCCTGCTCCTTTCACTCAGCTGAAGCTTTGTATGATGAGCGGAGTGATTCGACCATTACTGGTGTCAGATCCCTGCGCTGGAACTGTTGGGTTGATCAATTACTCAAGGCCGCTTTACCAGTGGGATAAATGACACTGCTTGATGAAACTTTTCTATGCCCTGTTAACACCTCTGTCAGTTTTTTTTCATCTGAACTATTGTGTACAAACGCGACAAAAGTTTAATTCAAAGATCCCTGTGATCATACCTTTGTCCATTCTGATTCTGACTGGCGATTGTTGATTGTCGTCGTCTTGTTTACACTTTGGTCGCTCTGCAGGACAGCGCCACCTTCTGGTGAGGATCTAAATTTCACAACAAGCAGACAGTGAGTCAGAGAGTACGACTACTTTGCAAATATGACAGTATTTCCATCCCCTGTAGCATTTGGCATGGGGACCAAATATTCCCTGTTAGTAACCACTTCCACACCATATCTGTCCACTGATACCTGGCGCATCTACTGACAGAGTCACAGAGCAATAAAATGCAAATTCAGAGCGTTCGGCCCAACGAGACAATGCCAACCACAGTGCCCACTGAGATGGTCACAATTTCCTCTTCACTCCATCTACACACCCCAACTGCTTTTTGAATTATGCAACTGCACCTGCCTCATCCACTTCCTCTGGCTGTTTCCTCCACATGATCCCCTACATCTGCATGAATCCGCTGCTGATCAGATTGGCTTTGCAATCTCTTTACCAGCCCCTGTCCATTTAGATCCCCTAGATGCTACGATAATCTTCTCTGTGAACAGCAACTACTAACGTTGTGCATTCTGCGAACTTACCTGTTAAGTAATCCTTGTGCAACCGCATCCAAATCATTGCCATAAAATAACGAATATCAAAGGTCCCAACTTGTAGCCACACGGCACACCGTTAATTACTCGCCTCCATTGCGAGGAGAAACCTTCAACCAGCACTCTTTGCTTGCTACCTTGAAGCTAATTTTGAATACATCCAACTTGCTCTCTCCAGACAGCATGGGACCTAATAATCGGGGCCAAGCTGTCATGTGACACCTTGTCAAAGGCTTTGCTGAAGTCCCATGTGCAACGTCAATAGGAAAATAACTTTGAATTTTCACCTCTGCTTAATTTCACGTTCACAGGTTCTGACAATGTAATTAGCAGAAAAGTACTTGATGAGGCCAAGGTATGTCAATGTAAGTTATGGGTTGCCATGTGCTAGTTAGGACTGAAAAAAATGCAGTGTTGGGATATTTTGCTTTATAAATGGTCTGTTCTCAGCAGAGGCCTACGCGACGATATATTCGAGGGTAAGTATACCACTGCAGATTGCAATAGCCAATGGGATCAAGGGCATGTTGCTGCTGTTCATGGTAATTCGACATTTCTACAATCACTACAACACGACACACTTGGGGCTTCTTATAAAGGGATGAAATTGTCAACGCATTTTAAGATGATTATAACGTAACAAGGAAACATCAGAACTAGCCAAAAGCTACTTCAGATGATGCAGCTGCTTCAAATGAGCAAACACTCAGAGATTGTGACTGACTTTAAAGAGCTGGGCTTCTGAACGCACATTACCAGACCTGGAGTGATTGCAACTGGGACTGACAGAGGCATTCCACCTATTTCGTAACTTCCTTTGTAAAGATATGTAATGTTTACAGGACCGGTGTTCGAGTGAATGAAACTCACCAAACTTTCTCCTGACTGAATCAATGAAAACTCTGAATCAGAGGGTTCTCTTCAGTTGGTACTCTCACTCCTCGGGCTGGTTCACTTGTCGCTGTTCCCTCGTTCTCAGTCGTGGCTTCTTTCCAGCTGTGGGCTTTTCTTCCAATAAATCTCTCACCGCAGGTCTAACTTTAACCAGAGAGATAATGAAGCACATTAACAATACAAAAGAGAAAAAATATTTCTGCTCAATTTTTTCAAAAGCGAATCTCACTGAAATTTAAACGCTGAAGACAAATAAAAGAATCTCATGGAACAAATCTGTAATTGTCCCTCACACGTCACAAATCCTGATACGGGATATGAAGGACTCATCATTCAGTCATGATAAGACATCAGAGCAGACTGAAGTGATTCAGTCCATCGAGTCTCCGCAATCATTCAATCATGGTTGATTTTTTTTTCGCCCCAATGCAATATTCTTGCGTCCTCTTATAAAGTGCTGGAAACTCCGTTCGTCGGAGCATTTTGGTTATGCAGACGCGCAGTTTAGAGGGAACAGTGACGGGTCTCTCTCTCTCCAGATTATCCCCACCTTATAACAGTGTTTTGTCCACTGCTTTGCCAGCGACAGGCTGTTGTTACAAACATGCAAATCGTCAATAATCAGGCCCAGATCTCATCCGTGTTCATATTCGAGATGGGTGAGGGTTTGCCTAAATGGGAAATGCACTAAACGGCCTCTTTGTTAAGTACAGCTCTATACCAGCTCATTAATATGAATCTGTTAATCATCTGCCTGCAACTCAAAGCACAAACACATGCAGAGATGGTCAACGGGTTCAGTTGTTATTCAGGCCAAACATCTGAAGAGGAAATAAATGTGATGTAAGTGACGTTGACCGTGGAGTGATGGCTGGTGCCAGACCGGGTGGTCTGAGTGTTACGGAAACTGATCAGCAGCTTGGGTTCTCAAGTATAAATCTCTCGGTTTACTGAGAATGGTCCGGAATCAAACCAAAGGAAAATCCGGTGAACAGCGGTTCTAAAGGCTCCGTTAATGAGAGAACTCAGTGAGATTGGGCAGACTGATTAAATCCGACAGGAAAGCGGCAAGAACTCAAACAACCAAGCACTACGACAGCGGAGTGCAGGAGAGCGTCACTGAGCACCGAACATAGAATTTGGACGGGGTGCAGCCGCAGTAAACCCCGAGCATTCACTCAGTGTCACATCATAAGGAACAAGGGTACATAAAAACGTACCCCCTGAGTGTAGACTTCCGTACTTTTATCAACTGTCAGTGAGATTTATTACAGGAATTTTTATCCTAAATATCACTGCCAGATATATAAAGTCTTTGTTAAAAAAACACACAAACAGAATAAAACACACATATTCGTTAATCAGAATCAGAATCAGAATCAGACTTTAATCGCCAAGTACCTATGCACATACAAGGAATTTACTTCCGGCAGATGTTGTCTCTCTGCTCATAACAATAATAATGATAAATATAAATGAAAATATAGATTATACATACAGGTAGTGCAATCCAAGTAATTGTTAGCCGACAGTTAACCGGCAGTTAACTGTTCAGCAAAGTGACCGCAGTAGGGAAAAAACTTCTCCAGTGACTATTAGTCTTAGTCTGGAGGGATCTGAAGCGCCTACCAGACGGAAGCAGATCAAACAGTCCGTGCGGAGGATGGGAGGAGTCCTTTATGATGTTCCCCGCCCTCTTCTTCAACCTGGAAGAGTACAGGTCCACAATAGAGGGCAGGGAGGCTCCAATAATGCGCTCGGCAGTCCTCACTGTGCGTTGTAGTCTGGTTCTATCCTGCTTGGTGGCGGCTCCAAACCACACAATGATGGAGGTGCACAGGACAGACTCAATGACTGCAGTGTAGAACTGCAGCAGCAATTCCTGAGGCAGACCGTATTTCCTCAAGAGCCGCAGGAAATACATCCGCTGCTGGGCCTTCTTCAGGATGGAGCTGATGTTCTGCTCCCACTTCAGATCCTGAGAGATGGTGGTTCCCAGGAACCTGAAGTTCTCCACGGTGGACACAGGGCTGCTGAGGACTGTGAGGGGAGACATAGCGGAGGGATGTCTCCTGAAATCCACTATCATCTCCTTTGTCTTGAGCGTGTTCAGCTCCAGATTGTTCCGACTGCACCAGAGCGCCAGTTGGTCCACCTGCTGTTGATATGCAGACTCATCACTATTCTGGATGAGTCCGATGACGGTAGTGTCGTCTGCAAACTTCAAAAGCTTCACATAGGGGTTGGAGGAGGTGCAGTCATTGGTGTAGAGGGAGAACAGCAGTGGAGAGAGGACACACCCCTGGGGGGCGCCGGTGTTGGTGATTCGAATATCCGAGGTGACCTGTCCCATCCTTACCTGCTGACTTCTGTTGGTCAGGAAGCTGTAAATCCAATCGCAGAGGTCAGGTGGCACAGTAAGGTGAGACAATTTGGAGCAGAGGGTATGAGGGACGATGGTGTTAAACGCCGAACTGAAATCCACAAACAGCATCCGAGCATAGGTCTCAGGACGATCCAGATGTTGCAGGATATAGTGGAGTCACAGGTTGACTGCATCGTCTACTGACCTATTTGCCCAGTAGGCAAACTGCAGGGGATCCAGCAGGCTGCTGGTGAGGGTCTTCAGGTGGTTCAACACCAAACGTTCAAAGGATTTCATGACTACAGATGTCAGTGCGACAGGTCTGTAGTCGTTCAGTCCTGTGATGGTGGGTTTCTTGGGGACCGGGATGATGATAGAGCGCTTGAAGCAAGTCGGAACCTCACTCAGCTCCAGAGATCTGTTAAAGAGCTGAGTGAAGATGGGAGCCAGCTGATCAGCACAGGCTCGTAGACAGGAGGGGGAGACCCCATCTGGGCCTGGAGATTTTCGGGTCTTAAGTCGCTGGAACAGTCGACATACTTCTCCTTCGCTGATTCTAAGCTGTGATCCAGGGGGGCTGGGCAGAGATGGTGGGTAGGTGATTGCAGTGATTGGGGGATGAGTGCCAGTGAGTGATGGTCGAGAGAAGGCAGGAAGAGAGACCGAAGAGGGGGGAGGGACAGGTGTAAGATGGACCCTCTCAAATCTACAGTAAAAGGTATTAAGGTCGTCAGCCAAAGCTTTGTTAACCTCAGCAGTGGGGGGAGGGGGGGGCAGGGCGTCTCCTGTAGCCAGTGACCTCCTGCAGGCCTCTCCACACCGACAATGAGTCGTTAGCTGAGAAATTATTCCTCAACTATTCGGAGTAGAACCGCTTGGCCACTCTGATTTCTCTGGTCAGTGCATTTCTGGCCAGCCTGTACAGGGCCCTATTCCCACTCCTGTGGGCGTCCTCCTTAGCTTGGCGAAAATGTCTGAGTTTGGGGGTAAACCATGGCTTATTGTTGGCGAAGGTCCGGAAAGTTTTTGTGGGTACACATGCATCCTCACAAAAACTGATGTAGGATGTCACAGTATCTGTCAGTTCATGTATATTGGTGGCTGCAGCTTCAAAGACACCCCAGTCAGTGGTGTCAAAGCAGTCCTGAAGTTGCTGTTTCACCTCACTGGTCCATTTCTTCACTGTCCTCACCACAGGCTTAGCAGATTTAAGTCTCTGCCTATAGGCTGGGATGAGGTAGATCAGACAGTGGTCAGAGAGTCCTAAGGCTGCACGGGGAATAGAACGGTAAGCATTACTTAGGATAGTATAACAGTGGTCCAGAGTGTTACTGTCCCTGGTGGGGCAGTTAACATGTTGTCTGTATTTCGGGAGTTCGTAATTCAGTCTAGCTCTGTTGATCAACAGCGAATCTGTGTGTTCCCGTTCTAAACGCATAATATGATCAGCCAGCCGCCGAACGGCCTCGCTCACGTTGGCCTGAGGTGGAACATAAACACCAACAAGGATAAATGAGGAAAACTCTCGCGGAGAATAGAAAGGCTTACAGTTCAGAACGAGAAACTCCAGGTTCGTGTCGCAGTGTCTGTGAAGAACCTTAACGTCAGTGCACCAGCCTTCATGGATGTAAAAGCAGATTCCACCACCCCTTGATTTCCCCGATAACTCCGTGACGCGGTCCGCTCGCAGCAGCTGGAAGCCGGAGACGTGCAGACCTCCGTCCGGAACGGAATCACTGAGCCACGTTTCAGTGAAACAAAGAGCCGCAGAATTCGCAAAGTCTCTGCTGGTTCTGGTCAGAAGAAGCAGCTCGTCCATCTTATTAGGAAGAGAGCGAACGTTGGCGAGGTGTATCGCTGGGAGCGCGGAGCGGAATCCCCGCAGTCTCAGTTTAACAAGTACACTGGCTCTCTTCCCTCGTTTACGACTCTTCCATAATCGATACAGAACCGCTGCTCCACCGACCAAGATCTCAGAAAATCTATTCGGGTCAGAGTGGAAAGTTGGAAGGTAGTTGTTAATGATCTGCCTGGTGTTCAGGAGCTCATCCCTGCTGAATATGACTGGATCCGCTTGAACAAAAACAATAAAAAGACACAAAAACACACAAAAAGCCAGAGAGCTCGGCACCGAGGCCGCCATCTGCGGCGCCATTTTGAAACATCCACGCAAACATTTTGAATCCACGCAACCCTAAGGACAATATTGAACTAATAGAAACAATAGCATTACTAGGGCGACCAGTGGGCGTAATAAAGCACCATAGCATTTCCCCTATGATCCTGTCCTTACCTGGTGCTGGACTCCTGATTCTGTTTCCAGCGAATCCGAACATCTGAATTTTATGGCCCTAACAGAATGTGAACACACCCTGAGCAATGTTCAGTTGATAACACGCTCATAAACCTGAGCTTCAGCCTATTCAGCATGTAACGCCACACCTTGTTCCACAACGCTTGTGTTAAACCACATAAAAGCTTAATTTCCATGAACAAGTCACTCTTACAAGTTGTCTGAACCAGAATTAATACTACAGTGCAAGCGGTGCAGTAATTGCCTCTCTCCAGAATACTTGATCTGCTCTGGAGAGGAATCGCAACCCGCATCCTGGTCCGGCTGGATGGCGTCGTCACTTCAATTTATTGTACAAGTTAGGGTCAGTTTATTGTCAGATTATAAACTCCAGCGACAGCTCAGGGCAAAGATCGCTGTGGGTTTATTGCACAGAGACAGCAGAAGGAAGGGCGCTCTCAACTCTGATGGAATATTATGTATTTGGAATAATGTTCTCTTTTGAACAGGAGACATTCCTTTTCTCCAGATTTTACTGTGACCCCTCTGCCTGGAGCAGACTTCGAGGTCATCCTGTTTATAAAGAGCCATCTTTAACAGAGAGAGCAGCTGTCCCGAGATAACCATCTCCCAGAGATAACAACCGGTCAAAGTCAACAGCGAGATAAGGACGCCCTTCCCCTTCAGTTTATTGCTCACTGACGGGAAACAAGTTACCACATCAGAGTAGCAATCATATGGAATTATCATCATATCCCGATGGCGAATTTGCCTGGCAACCCATTTACTTCACACATACATCCAACAGCATCGCATTTATTTTCCTCGTCAGAGAACGATGGGTAAAAACATTAATTTCACTGAGTTTCTTCTCTGTCAGAGTGTGCTGCTGGTATGTTGAATTAGTAACAGGACATTCACCCCCTCAGTCCTGTTCTGTCATTCTCTGTGATCACAGGGGATTGTGATCTCAGTGACACATCCCTGCGACAGTCTGCAACACTTCACTCCCTTGCCTGTCAAGAATCTCTCTGCTGCGGAATTAAACTCACTGAAAATAATCACTGCTTCTCGTTTTCTTTGAGGAAGAGCATTCTAAACACACACAAGTTCCACCACATAGAGTGTGGAATTAGTAACAGGACATTCGCCCCGTCAGTCCTGTTCCGCCATTGTCTATGATCACAGGGGACTGTGATCTCAGTGACACATCCCTGCGACACTCTGCAAAACTTCACTCCCTTGCCTGTCCAGAATCTGTGCATTGCGGAATTTAAAACATTGAAAACACCAAACTCTGCTTCTCATTTCTTTGAAAGCAGTTCCATCTCATAAAAATAACCTCATCTATCTTCACCTGTTTCAGCTTCCCCTGGAACAGCAACTGATAGTATTGATACGGTAGAAAAACTAGAAATACTTGCTTATTGAAACACCATAACACAGCCCAGTACAGTCCCTGTTCTTACCTGGTGCTGGACTCCTGAGTCTGGTTTCAGTGAATCCGAGTGTCTGAATTTTATGTCTCTAACAGTAAGTGAACACACCCTGAGCAATGTTCAGTTGATAACACGCTCATAAACCAGAACTTCAGTCTGTTTAGCATGTAACGCCGCAGCTTGTTCCACAACGCTTGTGTTAAACCACACAAAGACTCACCTTGCTTGAATGAGTCTTTCTAACTTGTGGTCCGAACTAGAATTAATACTTCAGTGCGCGACATTTTACCACCTCCAGAGAGGAATCATAACCCGCATCCTGGTTCCGTTCGGTTGGTGCCGTCGCTTTGAGTTCTTGTTCACCTTGGGACCAGTTTATTGTCAGATTATAAACTCCAGCGACAGCTCAGGGCAAAGATCGCTGTGGGTTTATTGCACAGAGTGAGCAGAAGCAAGGGCGCTCTCCACTCTGATGAAATATTATGCATTTGGAATAATGTTCTCTTTTGATCAGCGGACATTCCCTTTCTCCAGATTTAATTGTGCCCCCTTAGCCTGGGCTTGCACTGATTTTAAGTTGGCCCATTTAAAAGCCATCTTTAACAGTTGTCCGCAGTTGTAAACTTCGGGTAATGGGCAATGGGGAGCGGCTGTGGCGAGATTGCTATCTCCCAGAGATAACAACCGGTCAAAGTCGACAGCAAGATATGGATGCCCTTCTCCTTCAGTGTATTTTTCACTTACTGGAAGCAAATTGCAGGATCACAGCGCCATCATTTGCATTTTAGACCATTTCCCGCTGGTGAATTTGCTTGATATCGCATTTACTTTGCACGTACATGAATCGTTTTCAATCAGTGAGCGATGGAAAAACTCGAAACATTAAATTCACGGGGTCTCTTATTTGTCGGAGGTTCTTGCTGGCATATTCAATTAGTAGCAGGATATTCGGCTATTTTTATTTGAAGAAAGAACAAGCAGAGTTTTGAAATCAATGGCTTGTGGTGCCATCATCTTTAATTCAGCGTGTTCGGAGCGGTGGATCACACAGCACGGGAACAGCCTTTGGTGAGTCGTACTTGTTCTGACCATCCACTCACTGTCTACATTGGTCCCATTTATCAGCACTTGGTTCATAGCCGACTGTCTATCGGCAGTTTCAATGTTCATCAGGATTATTCCCTGGATCACGTGTTGAATGACGGATCAATATGAGGTACTAGCCAGTTCTCCCGGAGTTTGCTTGTGGCTAGGCTGGTCACAAGTATATTGGTCAAGGCCCCAGCAATCTCTTCACTCGCCTCTCTCTGTAACGTGGGGTATATCCCAACAGGGCCTGGAGACTTATACTCCTTAATGCATTCTAAGAGACCCAACACTGTCTCCTCCCTTACTTCAAAATGCCTGTGTATACTTGTACTCTCCGCACTGGTCTCCCTATCTTCCTTGTCTTTCTCCTTGGTAAATATTGATGTAAGTTACTCATTAAGGACCTCACACACATTCTCGAGGGCTCTGTTTGATTCGACCTTCCTGACCGTTACATACTTTTCCTTTTCCTGCTTGACTAAATTCATCACTTCTCACGATATTTAAGGTTCTCTGACGCTGCCAATCTTGTCACTCCGTCATACTGGAATATACCCGTCCTATACTCCGTGCAGTAAACACCCTCCACATGTCAGATGTGGACGCCAGTGTTACGAAGGATGAACAGCTCTGATGGGCAGAAGGGTGCAGAGTTGTCCATGCCCCCCCCCACTTTGGAGAATCACAAACCGTTACTGTTGCTATGCTGCTAATGAGAGAGAGAGATGTAAGAGAAAGCATGCTGGAATTGGAACATCTGCTGCAGATAAGAGAGAGATAAAGCAGGGGAGTGAGACTTGTTGATCCACCATATTGTGACTTCTGAAAGACTTATGGCTTCTGAGAAGGTTGTTTACCTTGTACCATTCTGTTCATTAAAATTCCTCAGTGGACAGCCGGAGTGGGCTGGTTCGATGGACACAGCCATTCAAAATTGATGGACAACAGAGACACTGTGAGTAGGGATAAAAGTGAGGTCTGGGGAGACACCCTTCAGACACACCAGGAGACACACTATTGAGCACTGCTTGAGTGTTGGAACCCACGTGTATGTGTCGGGCATCGGAGTCCGAACAAAGGGATCGATCAGTTTCACTCACGGTGTTATAGCAGGGCCGGTGGGGGCTTATGTGTGTGTCCACTCATGCCAGAGTGACGAGTCCACCACAGAAGAAAGGTCTAGCTGAAGGACAGAGGGGTCATACCTGAATGGCCATAACACATCGACTTATCAAGAACGTAAAGGAAGGTTTGCCTGCCTGTAGCTGTTACATCTTGCTCTCTCTCTCTCTCTCTCTCTCTCCCTCCAACAATTACAACAGAACGACCAACATCTACCTCAGCACGTATGAACTGAACGGAACTTTATATTCACATATGACAATTCAATTTCCACTGGACATTGATAGAGCTTGTTTATTATTGATTATTATTATACCCACACTTTTAGGTTTAGTATTGCTAACGTGTATTATATATATATTTCGATTATTGATATTGATTTGTGTATTTTACTAATAAACACTGTTTGAAAATGGTACCACCAGACTCCAACGGATACTTCTTTTTCTGCTGGTTAGACACCCAGTTACGGGGTACGTAAAAAATTGGGGGCTCGTCCGGGATTTGATTTCAAATTTGGGGGTCCGGTGAATTGGGCTATTAGTCCATTATCTGATCTGGTTGCGTGGGTAATCAGACTGGAACCATAGGAGATGGAAATAGACAAATTTATAAAGAACCCGACTTTGGGGGCATTGGAGAATGCCAGGAAGGTGGAATTTGTGAGTGTTGCGAGACGATTAAATCTCTCGGCGCTGAAATCGGCGATGCGAAATTGGGAGATACAGAGGGCCATAGCCCAGCATTATATATCCAAGGCTGTGTTCGCGCTTGATGCATTGAACCTGTTCCCTGAGAAGAAACCAGTTGATGGGGCGGCTCAGTTAGAGATGGAGAAAATAAGGTTGTAGATGGAGAAGAGGAAGATGGAGTATGAGATCCTGCTGAAGGAGTTGGAGGCGAAAAGGGAGAAAGAAAGAGCTGAGTTGGTTGAGAAGGAGAAGAGGCAGCATGAACTTCAGATGAGGCAGCTGGAAGCAGAGGAGGAAGAAAGGAAGCTGAAAGGAGGATGGAGGAGGAAGAGAAACAACGGCAGTTCGAGAGGGAGAGATGGCAACATGTGGGTAACGGGGCAGACCGAGCGGAGAAGTTTAATGTTAGTAGGGAGTTTAGGTTAGTACCTCCATTCGAGGAGACGGACGTTGATAGTTACTTCTTGCATTTTGAAATGGTGGCCGTGAATCAGAAGTGGCCCAGAGATCAGTGGGTGGCGTTGTTACAAAGTGTATTAAAAGGAAAGGCTCAACGGGCATATGCGGCATTGTCCATGGAAGAGTCTGAGGATTATGAGGTAGTAAAACAGGGTATCCTTCGGGCCTACGAGTTTGTACCTGAAGCGTATAGACAAAAGTTCAGAGATTTAAAGATACTGTGGAATCTGACGTATACAGAGTTTGCCCATGAGAAGGGTGTGCTCTTGGATCGCTGGTGCGCTGCAGAAAGGGTGGAGGAGGATTTCTATCGTTTAAGAGAGTTAATTCTGATTGAAGAATTTAAAGGTTGTGTTTCGGATAATATCCGGACGTATCTGAACGAGAAGACGAATAAATCTATATCGGATTCGCAGATGAATATGCCCTAACCCACAAGACAAAGTTTCCCCCACATAAGAGTTACCAGAAAGGCAGTAGGGACGGTAGGGAAAGTCCACCGGCTAAGGTAGAGGATAAGCCGGGAGCTAGTGGTAAAGGTAAGGAGGAGGACAAGCAGGCTGGCAGGAAGGTTCCTAGCTTGACCTGTTATAATTGTGGAAAGGCTGGTCATATTGCATCTAAGTGCTTTGCTCCGAAGAAGGAGACATTGAGTCGATCAGCAGATCGATGAGGGAGGTCAAGGTGGATAGAGTACGAGAGGGCCGTCAGAAATTTATTTCGGAAGGGACGGTGTCTGTGAAAGAAGGAGAAACCCCAGTTCCAGTGAGAATCTGGAGGGATACTGGGGCTGACCAGTCAGTGATCCTAAGTAAGGTGCTAGATTTCGGTCCTGAAACTGGAGAGGTGGTATTAAGAGGCATGGGAAAAGGGACAGATTTAGCAGGTGGTGACATGTGTTCAACAGTGAAGCTGACAAGCAAGCCTGTGAGTGCTGAGGACCCGCCCCTAGATTCTAAGATCTATCCCGCATGCGCAATCACTGGCAGCATGTCGAGAAAGGCAGCTGAGAAAGAAGACAGTTTAAATGAGTCCACTGTTGATTTGGCTGAGACGTTTTTACCGACCCTGTACCAAGATGGGTTAGGGGATGGTAAAGCGGAGAATAGGGAGGTGAAAGAAGATAAAGGAGAGGAGGTAGATTTACCCTTAGCCAAGAGGGAATTATAGAGGCACAGAGTAAGGATGAGAAACAGATGAGGCAGTTAGAAGGTCCAGGGTTGGACACGGATGATCTGTCTGGCTTGACAGAACTGTTTGAAGAAGTTGAAAAATTTAAATGTGTTCCCGATAATGAGATAAGGGCAGTCCTAGATGAAAAGGATGCCATTACTTTGAAGGAGTCTGCTGGGTTAGCAGATGAAGTTGCTTTAACCCGCAGGGTTGAGTTTACTCCGGATGGGAGTTGCCCAGAAAGTAACTGGGAGGATCAGGGGAACTTAGAATTTGAAAAGGGGACTGGTATTGGAAGCCTAGAAGAGGCAGATGTCCCGTTTGCTTGTCTTCAGGTTGTTGAAGTACCTGTGGAGTCACAGGATACTGAACCTAGAGTTGAAGCTCAGAAAAAGTCTGAGGTGTCTGATTTAGTTGAAAAGGAATGCACTCCTTTTGGATAAGATGGACTTGGTTTACTGAAGAAAGGATTAACGTTGGTACGAGTGGAAAGTGAGAATTCTCTGTTGTTTGTATTAGAAGGTGTGTTAAAAGTTACTGAGGAGATGAAAGCTGGTGATGTGAATATTATTGAAGGAGAAGGGAAAGGTGTTGTTCCTAAATTGAATAAAGAAAATTTAATGTCTGGATTGGTTTTAGAAGCAGTAACCAGGCTGAAGGAAAAATCGCTTGTTAACAAGGTGCCTGTGAATCAATTACAGTTTGTTTTGGAATTTGAAGGTAAACAACTCGCTGATGTTATTCAAGGATGTGATTTGGAGAGCCAGAACCAAAAGTGCTGTTTTGACAAAGAGGGATCACTTGCAGATGTTCAACTAAAAACTAATAGAATGAAGGGTCCTGAAGATAGAATTAATGACTTGCTTAAAAATAAAGAAGTGTGTGGAAGTTCAGAGAATGGGCTAAATTTGGAAAACATTGGTGTTAAGATAAATCCTATGAAAGGAGTATGTGAAGGCCTATTCCACACTGGTGAGCAAGCTAACCATGTGAGAGTTAAGTGGAAAAGGGGTAAAGGTTGGCCATGTCTCTGGACCTGATGAAATTTCAGTGGAAATGATACAAGCCCCAGAAGATCTGGGCATGGATATTCATTTTGAAGAGTTTAATGGCATATATGAGTCTGGTGTATTGCCTGATGAACTCTTGAAATCAGTATTTATAATTCTGCCTAAAATTCCTGGAACTATTGACTGCGAAAATTATAGAACAATCAGTCTTATGAGTCACATAATAAAGATTTTGTTGATAATTGTTCTGAGTCGAATTAAAAACAAGTTAAGGCCAGAAACTTCTGAACTGCAATATGGGCTTATGGAGGATAGAGGAACAAGGAACGCAATTTTCATACTACGAATGCTTTCAGAAAGGGCAATTGAGTGTCAAAATGATGTCTTTTTATTTTTTATTGATTTCACTAAAGCATTCGACAAAGTGTAACGTGAAAAACGATTTCAAATTCTCACTTAACTAAACATTGACGGAAGGGACCAGTAACTTATTCAAAATTTATATTGGAATCAAACAGTGGCTGTAAAAATTGATGATAATATAAGCAGTTAGACTAAAATTCAAAGGGGAGTTAGAGATGCGTTGCCTCACCGGAATTATTTAATATCTATACTGAAATGATTCTCAGAGAAATAGAAGACCTAGATGGGATAAAAATTGGAGGTGTTTGCATCAACAATATAAGATATACAGACGATATCCCCCTAATAGCAAGTGCTGCAGAAGACTTACAAATCCTCCTGGACAAATTAGTACAAACAAGTGCAGATTTTGGTCTAACCATCAACGGTTAAAAAAAACACATATATGGAAATATAAAAAGGGCAGGATATTCCCAACTGCCAATTGTCCATCGGTAACCAAGAGATTGAACAAAAGATCGGCTTTAATTACCATGGTAGCTTTATATCACAAGATGCTAGAAGTAAAGTAGAAATAAAAAGAAGAATTGCCATTGCCAAAACCAACGTCCAAAAATGAATAAAAACACAAAATGCTGGCAGGACTCAGCAGGCCAGACAGCATCTATGGGAGGAGGTAGTGACGACGTTTCGTGCCGAAACCCTTCATCATTCTACCTCCTCCCATAGATGCTGTCTGGTCTGCTGAGCTCTGCCAGCATTTTGTGTTTTTATTTATTTCCAGCATCTGCAGATTCACTCGTGTTTCCAAAAAATGAAAACCATTTTTACCAACAGACACATTTCTATGAAAACAAGGCTTAGGCTACTAAAGTGTTACATCTGGTCAATCTTGCTGTATGTTTCCGAAACATGGACTGTAACACCTGAACTCCAAAAAAACTTAGAAGCAGCAGAAATGGGTGTTTTTTTTAGAAGAATGCTGAAAATATCATACAGAAAAAGGGTAACTAATGAGACGGTACTCCAACGTGCACATGCAAAAAGATCTTTAATGAGAACATTAAATGAGAGGAAACTTAAATTCCTGGACCATGTCATCGGAAAGGGAGAAATAGAATGCCTTACATTGCAAGGCCCTATGCCTGGGAAACGCGGAAGAGGAAGACAAAGAAGAAAATATATGGAGACTGTGGAAGAACTAACAGATCTCAGTGTGCGGGATATCATTGACGCTGTGAGCAGTCATCGGATGTGGAGACCCATGATCGTCCAAGCGTGTAACGCGCAAGGCACATGCAGAAGAAGTATCAATGTCAGTCTCATATGCCCCAGACACTCCTGTGATTAACGTCACTTTATGGACAGACAATCAATCGTTTTAAACTATCATACATTATGTATTGCGTTTTGTTTATTATTGTGGTCTCTATCATTATTTTTTTTTCTGTCTTGCTTTGGATCCAGAGTATGAATTATTTTGTTCTCCTTTACACTTGTGTACTAGAATGACATCAAACATTTTTGTATCTTGAATCCTGGGGAAAATGCCACGACCAACCTCATTATTTATATCCCATCTTGATTTCATGAACTCCTACACTGTCACCCTCATTCTCATCTGGACTAAAGATCCAGCTCAGCCAAATGCTTCCTATGACTCGGCCCTCTAGTCCAGGCAACATCTTCAACAATCTCTTCTGCACCCTCTCCAGCTTGATAATATATTTACTACAGTAGGGTGAACACAACGATACATAATACTCTGTGTAGCCATGGACATTCATATACAAATCAATGGCATGAACAGTAAATTACAGAGATCTCAACACTGACACTCACATCCCACTCGTCACAGGCCTCCATTCGTTAGAACCATCTACATTCATCCCCCTCTCCTTCTTGTTCTCCAGCCCGGTGTGAATCCACCTCGCCAGCCCCCTGTGAATCCCACGTGACCGAACCTCCCCGATCAGCTGCCATGCAGGATCTTGTTACAGACTTTACCAAAGTTCAGATGAACAACGTCACTGCCCAACTTCACCTAACGCCCTAGTTCATTCTTAAATAATCTCCAAAATACTTGACAGATATGATATCCTATTGGACAGTGTTGACTATGGTTTCCTCATAACCAATGCCCAACCGCCCGGGATTTCAGCTTCACTGCAGACTGAGAAAATTCCGATCCCAGCTGCAGAATTACCAACCTGGACTGTAGCCCGTATACTGCCAATTCCATATCATCAGAGTCACCAGCCCAATATTATCACCCATACAAAGACGCCTTGGTGCCGGCAATTTGCCGTGGAGTTCCTGCCCTTTTCCGATTCACAAACTAAGGTGGAATTGGAACCTAATGACCCTCTGCCGGGGCCGGTGCTCAGGCTGGTTCCCCGGTCTGTATAGAGGATGCGGATACACTTCAGCCTGACCCCAGCAGCTAAACCGAGCACATTTGATCTCTATGTCATCGCTGTGTGAGATCTTGCACAGCAGAGCGGGCTGCCATGTTTCCTGCAGTGTAGCAGGAACAAAATGTAAAATTATAAAGTAGAAAATGCTGGGAGCTCAGTACATCAACTACGTCTCTGAAAGGGCAAATGGTGGAAGACCCAGTTCCAGAACTGAGACTGTCCAAGATGATGCCGATCTGCTGAGCGTCTCCAGTATTTTCCCTTCCTTACTTTAAATTTCCTGCAACTGTGGTATTTTCTCCCTCTTCATTTTAATGCACAGATAGTAACTGATTGCCACCCTGAACTGTAAATGCCACCCCACCCCAAACAATTTGTTAGTTCTGAGTTCATTCTGACCCTGGTGTAACACATCTCATACAGCCAATGCTCACAGCATCCTTTCCTCCCACTATCATTCTGTTACATTTGCTCCCGAGGCCACTGTCTCTACGCTGAGAGGCGGTGACCACAGAGCGATAAAAACTGCAACACTTGCTGCAGCTCTGACGGGCCGTTACCCTGGAAACAGAGGAAGTGGCTCACCGAAAATAACCGAAAAGGGAAATAACAAACTCAGCATCGTATGCTGTGAGTATAATTTTGAAAAAGGTTAACACTGCAGCCATTTTGAAATGAAGAATCTAAAACTGCAAAAGTCTGCTTTTAACATGCTGTATTCAATAATCCTCTGATAGTTCTGGCTAACAAAAAATGACAATAGTTAGCGATCAATAATATATTAACCTCTGCCGGAAATATATCCAGTGACAGCCCCAATCACCATCTGTTGCAACAAACTCCACAGATCGACCACTCTTTGGCTGGAGAAGTTTCTCTCAGTTTTAAAGGGAAGCTTGATTATTCCGAGGCTGTCCTCTCAGACCCCAGACTCGCCGTCTGATGGAAACATCCTCCACGTGTCCACTGTCTCCAGGCTGTTCAGTATTCTGTGGGTTTAAATAAGATCCCGTCCACCTCTGTACTTCTGAACTCAATAGAGTACAAGCTCAGAGCCATCAAATGTTTGTCATACGAGCGGTGGTTGATACGTTCGTGGCCCAAGGTAGGAGTCCATTTTACAAAAACCCAGCACGTTTATTTTTCAACATAGTCCCCGCCTACATTTACACGCTTAGTCCAGCGGTCGTGGAGCAAACGGATCCCTTCTTTGCAGAATTCGACAACTTGGACCTCCAGAGTTGGTCGACAGGAAGAGTGATTGATAAGTTTATGGCCTAAGGTAGAAGGAGACGGGTTATACAGCTCTCGTTACATGCACATTCATATCAACTCTTTGAGTGATTATACATAAAGTTTGAAGTTAATAACTCATCTCCTTCCACCACAGGCCACAGACTTATCAATCACCCTCGTACAGAAACCCTCTCGTTCCTGAGATTACTCTTGTGAACCACGTGAGCCACAGTTGTACTGAACACATCTGCTTCATTTCCAACGATTGACAGGCAGGAGACAATGAGGGGGGACTTCCAAACACAGTTTGAACACCAAACTCAGGGTCTATTTCTACTGTTGCAAACACGGTACAGCCCGTTTACTCACAGCCTGTCACTGTGAGGGATGGGATGGTAACTCATCCTCTCCTCGGTATAGCAGTCATTTCTTCCAAAGAAACTCCCGAAACAAACATCTGAGCCCAGAACAGAAATACTGGCTCAACACCTCATAAACCTGGGCAGCTTGAACCCCGGGTCCATTGTACTTGGATCTAAAACTGTGATATCTCAGGACCTAACCTCACAGGGTCACACAGCTGAATCTGCCACTCACCGACCCCCGAATCCTCACACATCGTCCCCGCATCTCACACTGCGTGGTATAATCAGAAATTTCCCCATAGCCAATGCCCAGCACCCCGAGGCTTTTGATTCATTGTGAAAGGAGGAACATCCAGCGCCCATCTGTGGAAGTATTGACCTGGGTCAAATCCCCGATACTGACAGCTACATAGGCCCAGTGTTTCCCAGGGTTACAGCTCAAGCAGCAACTCGCCCAGGACTCCTTGTTGCCAGTAATATGCTGCTGTGTCTCGGCCATTCAGACTTCAAACACCAACACTCCGACATCAACCTGTGTCAGAACGGGAACCTGATGAACCTCTGACTGGGCCAGAGATCGGGCTGGAAAACCTGGGCGCGGGGCAACAGCAGGCGGGTATAATGTTACCCATTGTCTCCACCAGATAAACTGAACACATTTTATCATTGTGCTATTGTTAAATGAGATCTTGCCCAGCACAATTGCCCGTCACATTTCCTGCAGGCGAATAGGAATAAAACATTTTAAATGTAAAATTGAAAGTCATGTGTTGGAAACTCGGTACATCAGATTGGATGTGTGGAAAGATAAACTGTGGAAGACCCAGTATCTGAACCGGGACTGTCCAAGACGCTGCCCGATCTGCTGAAGATTTCCACCATTTTCTCTTTTTACTTTAAATGATGCACAACTATTAACTGATTACACGATATTTGTGACGGTCAGAACAAATTAGCACAAATGTAATACCAATATTCATTAGTTTTCTCTTCAATCCAATACAGGGATAATGCAGTCAATGCTCACAACATCCATCCCACCCCACTATCAATCTGTATTCTCTGCTTCCAACCCTCCTTCCGACAACAATTAATACAGCAGACATTTTAACTTTGAAGCTAAATTCGCAATGGCTGTCTTTAACTTACTACGTGCTGTATTCAATAAACCCTCCGGTAGTTCCAGGTAACAAACACCGATTTCAGTATCAACTCAGTGAGTCAAAAATACGTCATAATGAAGACAACGGCAGAAGAGAGATTGTTGATATATAATCGTTGATGGGATACAGGCTAGACAGATGTTGACCAAGATGGTGTATATATATATCTTTGAGGTGGTGGGATACAGGCTGGACAATGGTTGACCAAGATAGTTACACTTACATCCTTCATATACATGAGTAAAAATCTTTACGTTTCCGTCTAAATACGCAATGTGCAATTTATAGTACTTTATAATAAATAGTATGTTCAACAATAGAACATAAAATACGATTTTGTCAGCATGAATTAATCATTCTCATAGCCTGGTGGAAGAAGTTGTCCCGGATCCTGTTGATGTCCTGGCTTTCATGTTGCGGAAACACGAGGAAATCTGCAGATGCTGGAAATTCAAACAGCACACACAAAATGCTGGTGGAACACAACAGGCCAGACAGCATCTATAAGGAGAAGCACTGTCGACGTTTCGGGCCGAGACCCTTCGTCAGGACTAACTGAAAGGAAAGATAGTAAGAGATTTAAAAGTAGTGAGGGGAGGGGGAACTGCGAAATGATAGGAGAAGACCGGAGGGGGTGGGATGAAGCTAAGAGCTGGAAAGGTGATTGGTGAAAGTGATACCGAGCTGGAGAAGGGAAAGGATCATGGTTTCGGGAGGCCAAGGGAGAAAGAAAGGAGGGGGGGGGGAACACCAGAGGGAGATGGAAAAAAGGCAAACAACTAAATATGTCAGGGATAGTGTAAGAAGGGGAGGAGGGGCATTAACGGAAGTTAGAGAAGCCAATGCTCATGCCATCAGATTGGAGGCTACCCAGATGGAATATAAGATGTTGCTCCTCCACCCTGAGGACGGTCTCATCTTGGCACAAGAGGATGCCATTGATCGAGATCTCTGAATGGGAATCAGAATTAAAATGCAAACACAAGGAAATCTGCAGATGCTGGAAATTCAAACAACACACACAAAATGCTGGTGGAACACAGCAGGCCGGGCAGCATCTATAGGGAGAAGAACTGTCGACGTTTCGGGCCGAGACCCTTCGTCAGGACTAACTGAAAGGAAAGATAGTAAGATATCCCGCAGTGAAACAGTAAGAAAATGCTTTTAAATATAAAATTGAAAATAAATCACTGGAAACTCAGTTCAGGATTTTGCCTTTTTGATGCACGCATATTGGCTGACTGCAAGATGTTTGTGGCATCCTGAAGAGATTTGCATAAATGCAATCCCAGCATTCATTCGTTATCTCTTTATTCCAATATAAACATCATATTTTCCAGAGAGTGATTGCTGAAGGCATCCTCGCATCCACACTGCCTCCTGAAGTCACTGTCTCTCCACTGAAGGACAGTGACCAGAGAGCCATAAAAATGTTCAATACTCCTTGCAGCTCTGGTGGGCTGTTACTCTGGTGATGGAGGAAGTGGCTGAGCAGAACTAAGGGAAAATAGGAAATAAGGAACTCGACCTCACATGCTCTGAGTTTCATTATAACAAAGATGAATACTGGCCTCTCAGCCATTTTGTAATGGGGAAGCTAAAATTCCAGTAATTCCTGCTGCGAGGTGTATCCAGTAAATCTGTTGGTATTTCCATCTCTACAGAACTTCCAGCAGTGCAGAAGCTGTTCCAGAATCAAAACACGTTGTTGCATGCGGCCTATCTGCTTCAAATGGCAACTATGGGATATTTACAAAAGATATCACATGGTGATAACCATAAAGTGTACTTCATTGTTCAATTAAGTGACTAAAATTCCATCCTGTTCTTGCGGCTGCCAATAGCTTATATCTATCATCAACTCCAGGCATTGATTCATGTTCAATTCAGATCCTGCTACTGGACAGAATGATGGAAGGGAAGGTCTGCAGAAACAACTGAATATATTGAGATTGTAACCTCAGTTACTAGACTCCCCTACTGTTGAATACATCTTGTCCCTATCCGCTCTATCCGGACCTCAGGATTTCATCGAGGTTCCTGTTCGCAGAGTCATCACCCCTCCATTGAGATCAGGCCCAGAAACACCAAATGCTCCTCATACATAAAACCTTTTCAATCTAGAATCACTCTTGTGAACTTTGTAAACAACAACTGTAATGATCACATTCCCTCGGATACAGACAGTTTGCCGGGGGAATAATTTATTGAGCCTCATGTACTGTTTCGTAGTGCCCAATTAATTGTCAAAAAAGAACAATGTGCTATCTAGTCAGGGAACCGAAAGGGATGGGGTAGATCTTCAATGATTTTTGTTTGCCTGTATTTAACTGGGAGACAGATACAGAGACTATAGAAATCGGGAAAATCTAGTCTTGCTATAGATTGTATGCGAATTACAGAACAGGTGCTTGCTGAATTAGAATGGACAAATCCCCCGGGCCTGACAATTTGTTCCCTTGGACCTTGCGGGAGGCCAGTGCAGAAACTGCTCGAACACTGTCAGAGACAAATAAAATGCACAGAGCTGTCGCTGATATTGAGGTGGTAGGATACAGACTGGACAGAGTCTGAAAAAGATGTTTGATATCTATCATTGAGGTGGTGGGATACAGACATGACAGAGGTTGGACAAGATGGTTGATATGTATCATTAACTTGAAGAGATACAAGCTGGACAGATTTTGAACAAAATCGGCATGGGCTAAGCTGATGGAACCACGTGGGAGAAAGGATCAATGACAATCACAGATGGTCCTCCAGGAATGCACAGATACTAAATTAAAATCGAATGGAACGATAGAGATAGAACAAACAACGGGAACTTTGAATTGTGGCCTCTATCCCTCAGTAAATTTCATCAACCTACCACAGAGAACATCCCAACAGGATTCTTCACGCGTTCATACGGCTCCTGTTTTACTCGTAAGTGCAAGGAACTGCAGAGAGCTGTGGACAGCTGAGGACATCATAGAAACCAATCTGCCCACCATGGACTGTGCCTGCAATTCCTGTGTGACTGGTAAAGCAGGCACAACATAACCTCACAACCCGGGACAGTCTGACATCCCACTTGGGTAGGAGTTAAAAAAATGGAAAACACTGCAACCAGGCTTAAGGACGGTTTCCATTCTGTTGTTATAAGCAAAATGAACGGTGGCCAGCAAGATAAGGAGGACTTTAACCTCACAATATAACTTGAACCACATGTCTACCTGCCCTGCAATTTCTCTGAAATAATAATGGACAAGCTGGGCCTAAAGTATTTTTTTTTAAAAAGGTGCGAAGAGACGTGGGAGTGCTTGTGTAGTTTTCCTGCAGGTTAATTTACAGCCGAGCCGGCGGTGAAGAAGGCAAATGCGATCTTTGCAATCAATTCAAGAGGATTGTAATATAAAAAGGAAGGATGTACTGTTGAGAATTTATTAAGTCCTGATGAGGCAACACATAGAAACATAGGAAAATAGAAAAGTTACAGCACAATACAGGCCCTTCGGCCCACGAGGCTGTGCCCAACATGTACCTTCGAACGACCCAGGCTTTACCAAAAGTCCTCTATTTTCCTAAGCTCCATGCCCCCCTGCAGGAGTCTCTTAAATAACCGTATCGTTTCCGCGTCCACCACCGCTGCCGGCAGCCCATTCCACGCACTCACCACTCTGTGCAAAAAACTTACCCCTGACATCTCTTCTGTACCCACTTCCAAGCACCTGAAAACTATGTTCTCTCGTCCTAGCCGTTTCAGCCCTGGGGAAAAGCCTCTGACTATCCACACGATCAAGGCCTCTCTTTATCTTGTACACGTCTGTCAGGGCACCTCTCGTCCTCCATCGCTCCAAGGAGAAAAGGCCGAGTTCACTCAAGCTATTCTCATAAGGCATGCTCCCCAATCCAAGCATCATCCTTGCAAATCTCCTCTACACCCTTTCTGTGGTTTCCACGTACTTCCCATAGTGACGCGATCAGAATTTAACACAGTACTCCATGTGGGTCGGACCAGGGTCCTATATAGCTGCAACATTAGCTGTCGGCTCTTAAATTCAATTCCACGATTAATGAAGGCCAATACACCGTACGCCTTCTGAACCACAAAGTCAACCTGCGTAGCAGCTTTGAGTGTCCTATGGACTCGGATCCCAAGAACCCGCTGATCTAGCACACTGCCAAGAGTCTCTAACCTTCTCGATGACTAACATTACCTAGCCCTCTGAACCTTCTGTACGTTTTTGTATGATTTGGCCATATTCCCTAGCAAAATAAATTTCTGCTCACCACTTTCTAATAGGGCACCCCTCTATTCTGATGTAGGATCATTTGCTTGTAGACGATCCCACCAGAGGAACCATGATCTCCACATCCACTCTATCAAGTCTTTTCACCATTCGATAGGTTTTAGTAAGGTCACTCCTCATTTTCCTGAATTGCAGTGAATACAGGCGCAGAGCCCTAAAGCTCTGTTCATATGACAGGCCATTCAATCGGCCAATCATTTCCGTGAACAACCTTTGAACCCTCTACAGTTTCAGCACATTCCTTTCGAAGTTAAGAGGCCTAAACCTGCTCAGAACACTCCAAGTGCTTTATAAAGTTTCAACATTACATCCTTGCTTTTAAATTCTATTCCTCTTGGGATGAATGCGAACATCGCATTTGCCTTCCTCATCACAGACTCAACCTGCAAATTAACCTTTAGGGAATCCTGCACAAGGATCCCCAAGTCCATTGGCACCACAGTTTTCTTTTGTATTTAGAAGATAACTTAAGACTTTCATTTCGTCTACCGAAGTGCACGACTATACACTTCTCCAAACTGTATTCCATTTCTTTGCCCATTTTCCTAATCTGTCAATGTCCTTCTGTAGCCTTTCTAATTCCTCGAAACCTCATGCCCCTCCCGCTATGTTCATACTATCTGCAAACATTGCAACAAAGCCATCGATTCCATTGTCCAAATCATTAACATATGACGTCAAAGAATCGGTCCCAAAACAGACACCTGTGGAGTATCACTAGTCACTGGGAGCAATCCAGAAAATGATTATTTTATTCCCAGGCTTTGCTCCTTTCCAATCAACAACTGCTTTATCCATGTCAGAATCTTTCTTGTAATACTATGATCTCGTAGCTTGTTAAACAACCTTATGTGTGGCAGCGTAACAAAGACCCTCTGAAGATCCAAACACACAGCATCAACCGATTCTCCTTTGTCTATCAGGCTTATTATTTCTTCAAAGAACTCAATCAGATTTGTCAGGCATGATTTTCCCTTGAGGAATCATGTCCACTGCGGCCTATTTTATGACGGGTCTCCAAATACCCTGAGACGACATCCTTAATCACCGGCTCCTATACCTTCCTAAACACTGAGGTCAGACAAACGGACAGATGGGTTCGCTTCGTTCCCATTCCTTTCCTGAAGAGTGAAGTAACATTTGCAATTTTCCAGTCTCCTAAACCGTTACAGAAGCTAGTGATTCTTGAAAGAACTTTATTGATGTCTCACCATCTCTTCAGCCACCACTTTTAAAATTCTGGGGTACACGCCACCTCGTCCAGGTGACATATCTAAATTCAGACCTTTGAGTTTCCCAGGAAACCTCTCTCTAGTTATGTTAACTTCACACATTTAATGCCCCCGACACCTGGAACTTCCAATATACTTCCTCCATGAAGGCTGGTGAAAAATACTTATTCAGTTCGGCCGCCATTCCTTGTCCCCATTTACTACCTCTCCAGTGTCGTTTCCCAGCGTTCCGATATCCCGTCGTGCTTCTCTTTTACACTTTATGTATCTGAAGAAACGTTCAGTAACATCTTTACTATTATAGGTTCGTTTTCTTTGGTAGTTCACCTTTACCTTCTTAATGACTTATTGTTGCCTTTTGTTTTCTGTTTGTTTTTACAACCTTACCAATCCTCCAGCTTCCCACAAATTGCTGCTCTGTTACCATCCCTTCGAGTGATCGTTTCCAATCAATTCTGGCCAATTCCCCTCTCCTGCCTCGGTAATTCCCTGTACACCACTGTAATGCTGGCACTTCTGCAATATTGATCCCCCTGTCTTTAGCTTCTCCTTCTGGAGTTTCTATTTGACTCCCACTAGCTGAGAGACAGGGGACAGTGAGAGGGACTTTCCAAACACGGATTGAACACTAAACCCCGGTCCATGCTTACTGCTGCAAACACGGAGCAGCCCATTAACTCACAGCGTCTCACTGCGAGGGAAGGAGAGGTAACTCGTCCTGTTCTTTGCTTCCAAAGGAACTCCAGAACTAAACAGCTGAGCACAGAACATTAATACTAACTCATCACTTCATACGCCCGGGCAGCTTGATCGACAGGTCCATTTTATATGGGTCAAAACCTGGACCCGACCTGACGGGGTCCCAAGCCATGCCAAGAGATTCGCAGATCGTCGCACGTCTGACGTAGAATTCCCCGCGACCCATGCCCATCTGTCCGAAACGTTTGCTTCATTGGGGAAAGAGGAACGTCCAGTGCCATCTGTAGTAGCAATAAGCTCAGACGAACGCCAAACACTACAAATACTATATCCCTGGATTCCCCATCCCAGGATTATAACCTTGGCCCAGGACTCTTTGCTGCCGCTGACGTAATTCGGCGTCTCAGCTATTCCCAGTTCACAAACTAAAACTCCTGAACCAACCCATGACGGGATAGTAACCAGTGGAAGCTTTGTCTGGACGGGGATCGGGGTTGAATTCCGGGCCTTGGGTCACGGCGCGGACGCGGATACATTTCAACAGGTAAACTGAAAACACTTGTTGATTATTTTATTGTTGAGTGGAGGAAGCATATTTGCCTTTTCTATCGATGCATAAATATTGACTGATTGCAAGATGTTTGTGACAGCCTAAAATGATTTCCACAAATGCAATCCCAACATTCATTACTCATCTCTTCATTCCAACACAGGCATCATATATTCCATACAGTAAATGCTCAAAGCATCCTGGAATCCACACCTGTTTCTGAGGCTACTGTGTCTCCACAGTGTTTACAATGCGATAAAATGTTCAACCCTCCTTGAAGTTCTCCTTGAACCCTACTAACTGAGCACGAGGCCCACCAGAAGCAAATGAAAAAGGAAGTAACAGTCTGAGCCTCACATGTTTTGAGTTTCCTTTTGACCACAATGAATACTGAACACTCAGCAATGTTGTAATGTTGAAAATAAAATACCAGTGTCCAGTAAATCTGCTGTTAGCTCCTTCTCCACAACACTTGCAGCAGTGCTGAGGCTGGTCATTAAATACGGTCAGTCTGCTTCAAAAGTCGGTTATCTGTTATCTACAAAATACATTACACAACACATTGTGGTGATATTCATGAAGTTTCCTTCTTTGCTTAGTTAAGCGATTAAAAATTCTAACAAATTTTTGCAGCTTTGAATAACGTAAAAGTACAGTTGACAATACAGGCAACATTCTGACCAAACTACTGGATAGAATGGTGGAGGAGAAGGCTTGTAGATACATCTCAGTGGTTTGTGAGGTTTTTTTTTTCTCTGTTCCAAGACACCTCTCCTGATGAAAACATCTTTATCCGTCCACTCTATGGAGTCATCAGTATTTGCTACGTTTCAATGAGTTTCCCTCTGCTAGCGTGCCCCATCATCCATTTGAGAACAGGCCCAGGGACAGCAAATGCTTCACATACATTAAGCTTTTCATTCCAGAAATCATTATTATGAACAACTACTGTAATGAGCACATTTCCACGAGTAACAAACTATTTGGTGGCAGTATATTTATTTGAGAAAACCTGTTGTTTCCCTACTGCCACATTAACTGGACAAAGAACTTCTGAAGATTAGCGTGCTTATGTACACATGGAGCGAAAAAAATGGGGGAGATCTTCAATGATTTATCTGGGTGTGCATGTACTTGGGAGACAGAAATAGAGACGATAGAAATGTAGAAACGTTCGTCAGGTCATGGATTGTATCCAGTCTGCGGAACATGTGCTTGCTCTCCTGAAGTGAGTATAGATGGATAAATAAATCTCCAGGGCCTGACAACATATTCCCTGGAAGCATTTGGGACGCTAGTATTGAAACTGCGTGAATGCTGGCAGAGACATATAAAATGGTCATAGCTACAGATGATGTGCCAGCCGACCAGAAGAGAGCTAAATTTTCTCATTTGTGTGGGAAAGGTTCGGTAATAGAACATAGAACAATACAGCACAGTACAGGCTATTCGGCCCACAATGTTGTGCCGACCCTTAAGCCCTGCCTCTCATATAACCCTTCACCTTAAATTCCTTCATATACCTGTCTAGTCGACTGGTAAATTTCACTAGTGTTTCTGCCTCCACCACTGAATCAGGCAGTGCATTCCACGCACCAACCACTCTGAGTAAAAAAACCTTCCTCTAATATCCACCTTGAATTTTCCTCCCATTACCTTAAATCCATGTCCTCTTGTATGAGCAGTGGTGGTCTGAGGAAGAGACGCTGGCTGTCCACTCTATCTATTCCTCTTAATATCTTGTATAACTCTATCATGTCTCCTCTCATCCCCCTTCTCTCCAGAGAGTAAAGCCCTAGCTCCCTTAATCTCTGATCATAATGCATACTCTCTAAACCAGGCAGCATCCTAGAAAATCTCCTCTGTACCTTTTCCAATATTTCCACATCCTTCCTATGGTGAGGCGACCTGAACTGGACACAGTACTCCAAGTGTGGCCTAACCAGAGTTTTATCGGGCTGCATCATTACCTCACGACTCTTAAACTCTGTCCCTCCACTTATGAAAGCTAACACTCCACAAGCTTTCTTAACTACCATCTCTACCTGTGAGGAAACTTTCAGGAATCTGTGGACGTGTACCCCCAGATCCCTCTGCTCCTCTACACTGCCAACTAAATTGCCGTTTACTTTGTACTCTGCCTTGGAGTTTGTCCTTCCAAAGTGTACCACCTCACACTTCTCCGGGTTGAACTCCATCTGCCACTTCTCAGCCCAGTTCTGCAACCAATCAATGTCTCTCTGCAATCTTTGACAATCCCCAACACTATCCACAACACCACCAACTTTTGTGTCGTCTGCAAATTTGCCAACTCACCCTTCTACCCCTACATCTCGGTCGTTAATAAAAATCACGAAAAGTAGAGGTCCCAGAACAGATCCTTGTGGGACACCACGTCACAACCCTCCAATCCGAATGTACTCCCTCCACCGACCCTCTGCTGTCTGCAGGCAAGCCAATTCTGAATCCTTTCCCTGGATCCAATGCCTTCTGACTTTCTGAATAAGCCTACCATGTGGTACTTTGTCAAATACCTTACTAAAATCCATGTAGATCGCATCCACTGAACTCCCCTCATCAATATGCCTGGTCATATCCTGAAGGAAAACTCTTTCAGGCTTGTTAGACACGATCTGCCCTTCACAAAGCCATGCTGACTGTCCCTGATCAGACCATGATTCTCTAAATGCCCATAGATCCTATCTCTAAGAATCTTTTCCAACAGCTTTCCCACCACAAACGTATGGCTCACTGGTCTATAATTACCCGGACTATCCGTAGTACCTTTTTTGAACAAGGGGACAACATTCACCTCCCTCCAATCCACCGGTACCATTCCCGTGGACAACGAGGACATAAAGATCCTAGCCAGAGGCTCAACAATCTCTTCCCTCGCATCGTAGAGCAGCCTGAGGAATATTCCGTCAGGCCCCGGGGTTTATCCGTCCTGTATTTTAACAACTGCAATACCTCCTCTCAATATCAACATGCTCCAGATCTTCAACTTCACTCATATTGTCCTCACCGTCTTCAAGTTCCCTCTCATTGATGAATACTGAAGAGATGTATTCACTGAGGACATGGCTCACTTTCAAAGCCCCCAGGCACATCTTCCCATCTTTATCTCTAATCTGTCCTACCTTCCCTCCTGTCATCCTTTTGTTCTTCACAGAATTGAAGAATGCCTTGAGGTTTTCCTTTACCCTACTCGTCAAGACTTTCTCATACCCCCTTCTTGCTCCCCTCAGCGGCTTCTTCAGCTCCTTTCTTGCTACCCTATATTCAATAGACCCATCTGATCCTTGCTTCCTGAACCTCATATATGATGCCTTCTTCCATCTGACTAGATTTTCCACCTCACTTGTCACCCATAGTTCCTTCACCCTACCATTGTTTACCTTCCTCACTGGGACAAATTTATCCCTAACATCCACAAAAGATCCATAAACATCGACCACATGTCCATAGTACATTTCCCTGCAAGAACATCATCCCAATTCACACTAGCAAGTTCTAGCCTTATAGTCTCATAATTTGCTCCTCCCCAATTAAAAATTTTTCCTGTCCTCGCTGATTCCATCCTTTTCCATGATAATGTTAAAGGGCGGGGAGCGGCAGTCACTGTCCCCCAGATGCTCACCCACTGAGAGATCTGTGATTGACCCGGTTCGTTACCTAATACCAGATCCAGTATGGCATTCTCACTAGTCGGCCTGTCAACATCCTGTGACAGGAATCCATCCTGGGCACACTTAACAAACTCTGCCCCAATTAAACCATTGAACTAATATGGTGCCAATCAATATTAGGGAAGTTAAAGTCACCCATGATGACAACCCTTTTACTTTTGCACCTTTCCAAAATCAGCCACCCAATCTGCTCCTCGGTATCTCTGCTGCTACGAGGGGGACTATAGAATACTCGAAATAGAGTGACTGCTCCCTTCCTGTTCCTGACCTACCTGTGCTGGCTCAAAATAGGATTCTGCTACATTACCCACACTTTGTGTAGCTCTAATAGTATCCCTGACCAGTGATGCTACCCTCCTCCCCTTTTTCCGCCCTCTCTATCCCTTTTAAAACACTGAAATCCAGGAATATTGAGAATCCATTCCTGCCCCGGTGCCAGACAAGTCTCTGTACTGACCATTACACCATAATTCCATGTATGTATGCAAGCTCTCAGTTCATCACCTTTGTTCCTGATGCTTCTTGCATTGAAGTACACGCACTTTAGCCCTTCTATCTTTACACCCTTTATTCTGCTTATCTTTCCTCAAAGCTTTTTTATATGTAGATCTGGCTTTACTCCATGCACTATACTTGCAGTTCTCGCATGACTTTTATCCTTCTCAACCTCACTATCTGCTCTAACACTCTGGATCCCCTCCCCCTGTAAATCTAGTATAAACCCCTCGGAACAGCACTAGCCAACCTTCCTGCAAGGATATTAGTCCGCTCCCAGTTTAGGTGCAACACGTCCCGTCAGAACAGGTCCCACCTTCCCTGGAACAAGGCCCAATTGTCCAGAAACATGAAGCCGTCCCTCCTACACCAAATCCGTAGCCAGGTATTTAGCTGTATTATCTCCCTATTTCTAGCCTCACTAGCACGTGGCACTAGTAGAAATCCTGAGATTACAACCTGTCCTTCAACTTTTCACCTAACTCCCTAAACTGTCTTTGCAGGACCTCGTCCTTCTTCCTTTCCATGTTATTGCTCAGCTCATTTTTAATTTTTACAGAGAGAGAGAGTCAGAGAACTGAAGGAGAGAAAACAAAAAACACAACGATGGCCACCCAGAACGAGAGGCCGTGAGAGATCTGGATCTCACTGCCTTGTCTGAACGGGTGAAAGATGGATCTACTCAGACAGATGGAGCAGTGTCCCGAAGGTGCGATTACCCGGTTTAACCTTCTCTGTCTGCAAGAACACAACCGGTGGAAGGGCCGCTTCCCGCGCCCTGGAATGATGTAAAACAATTGTAGATACCGGCTATCGATCCCGGTGAAGTTTGGACCCGATACGGGGCTGGGTGAGGAAGGA